>NC_048599.1:14199534-14319534 GCF_003668045.3 Cricetulus griseus
GGAAGAGAGGGAGCACAGGGAGTGGAGGGGAGGGGGAGCACGGGAAGGGGGAGGGGGAGAGGGAGCACAGGGAGTGGAGGGGAGGGGAGCACAGAGAGTGGAGGAGGAGCACTGGAAGGGGGAGGGAGAGAGGGAGCACAGGGAGTGGAGAGGGAGGAGGCATGGGAAGGGGAGAGGGAGAGAGGGAGCACCGGAGGAAATGAGGAAAGATGGACGCAATGACTATCTGTACAGTTCCAGACCCTTTGCTTGACACTCAAGGCCCCATTTTGTCTCCTGACATACGAAGCTCTTCACCTGCTGAGCCAGATACACCTGCCCCAGCTAGTGTTGCCCCAAGGTTGCCTTCCATCTACCAACTTTGCTGAACCCCTTCAGGTACTCCGAGTGTCCTACCCTTTGTGTCCTGTTGGTACCTGGAGGATCATCTCTCTTGACAGGCTGCATATTCACCACCTGACATTGGGCAAATCTCTTTGACTCCCTGAGCCTCAGTTTCTTCATCTTTACAATGGGGTTGCTGGTGTTACCCCAGGTAAATGAGGTGATGCATACATGGTGTCCATCTCTCACACAGGCACTGGGTACCACTTTAATGAGGATGCCACTGCAAGGCTTCCTGCCTTCCAGAAGAGCAGAGCTCCAGGCAGTAGTTATCTTGAAACATCACAGCTCCCCCGCTGAGGCCTGCTGTGTTCATGTCTGTCCAGGTCTCCCCTGCTGAGTCACGGTAGAGAGGTCTGCGAGTTTCAAGGCAAGAGCTAGTGGGAGGTGTCCTGAGAGAGGAAAGTGAAGCCCAGAAGGTTCTGTTTTATAAGTCATCCCTCCACCAGCCCCGCCCCACACAATGCCTATTTTCTGTCTGGAGGAATTAGGAGAACAGCCAAGAGCAAGAGTTCTGAAGTAGCCTGGTCCTCCTGACTGCCAGGATCTGCACAAGACACATGGCTGACTCGGTTTCCCCATCTGTAAGAGGACGTTGATAATCAGCCTTGATTATCAAGTCGAGGGGGAGTGATATTTGTACAGTGCTTAGCATGGTACCTGGTGCCTCTCTATGGGTTTGCTGATAAAATGGCAAGGGGGCGGAGCCACTGAGTAGACAGCAGGCAAGAGCTCAGAGCTCCAGTGAGGCAGCGGGTTTCTGCAGAGTAGGCATCCCATGGGCACTTTCTGATGGGGAAGCAAGGGTAGTCTCCAAGTCAGGGGCTCTTTTTTGGATCCTACAGGCATCCATCTAGTAAAGGCTGGGCTAGGGAAGGTGCCCACCCAGGTGGCTCTGAGAGAGAAGCAAGGAGTGGGGTGCTCAGAGGCCCCAGGAAACTCGCAGACTTCACTTGCCCTTCCTCTGGTCCAGTGGAGGTTCTGGCAGTGGGAGATGAGGTGGCCTGTGTGTCCTGACAGAAGGGGACCTCAGGGAACTCACCCAGCAGTGAGCAGGGGTAGGAGAGGTGTCCTGGGAGCCCCCTTGTCAATCAGAGGGTGCCGAGAGCCCTGTTCTCACTGTTTGTACAGTGAGCCAATGTCCTTGCCCAAGGGGACTCTAGTGTGCCGCTGTGTGTGTGTGTGTGTGTGTGTGTATGTATGTGTGTGTTTTGCAAGCATTTGAGTGTGCAGGTGTGCACACCTTTATGTGTATATGTGGAGGTCAAATCGGGCAGTGGGTGTGTTCTATTGATCTCCACTTTCTTCCTGAGACAGGGTCTGTCATTGAACCAGAAACTTTGCCGGGGTTAACTGGCCAGCAGAGCCTTTGGGAGCCACTGTCTCTGCCCTTCCTCCCTCAGTGCCTGACTTTTTACACGGGAGCTGCAGATTCAAACTCAGGTCTTTGTGCTTGCATAGCAAGTATTCTTACCCAGTGAGCATCTCCCAAATCTCCCCAGAGGCGATCTTATTGTCTCTTCTCACAGCCTCAGTTTCACCTTCTGCAGAGTCCTCCCACTGGTCGTTTGCTTCCTTTCTTTCAAACCTTTCCCCAAGTGGAGGATGGGAGGGGCCAGAGAGGAGAGTTTGAACAAACTGGGACTGCAGACAAAACTTTGGATTGGTTGGCCAGCACCATTCTTTTTCTCGGTTGCCATAGCAGCCATTTCCCGGGGTTGTCAGTGATGAAACTCATAACATTGTTTTCAAATAATCCGTGTAATTGAAATAACAATTGAGCTGTTAACTCGTCTCTCACACTCAGGCTAGGACAGCTCCTCCCTCCACACCCTCCTCCCCACCCGGAAGTCCCATCCCTTCCAAGCTCCTCTGTGAGGTTCCAGTCTTGGGGTTGGAGGAAGCATGGCTTCCTTGCTACAGTTAGAATCCTCAGAGCTTAGGACCTCCAGGCTGAATTAGAACTTGAAGATAGGATGCCCCTCCTTTTTTTGCAACTCGAGGCTAAAGGAGGAAAAGGACACGGCCAGGGCCACACAGGAGCATGGAGGAGCAGCCCTGAGTTTTGGTGCACATTGGAAGTGTTGTACTGAGAAGTGCAGACATCAAGCCCAGAGCTGCCCCTGATTTTTCATCTTCCATCTTTCTCCCCACTTTTCAGGTAAATAGACTGAGGCCTGCAGAGCTGTTCATACAAGTGTTTTTCTAACTTCAGAAAATAGTGGTCTGAAAGAGTGTATCTCCAAAGCAGGAACTGAGACCTGGGTCCTTAGTCAGGACTTCCTGGAGGAAGATTCATGGCTCAGAGTGAGAGGCAGGAGCCCCTCACAGAGCTGCAGGGGAAGGAAATGGCTGGACGTTGGAAGTGCTCATGTGGTGAGCGTAGGTCCCCAGAAGGTTCTGGGATGGATTGAAGAATGGCAAGTGTCTGGGATCATGCAGGAAGGCAGGGCCGACAGACAGCTCCCTGTGGATGCTTCACAGAGGATAAAAAGCATAGAAAAATGTCTGGTCTCCATCCAAGGTGCTCTCTGAGTCCGCAGACTATGTGGGTGGCTGGGGTGGCAGGCACTGGCTAGCACGGGGGTGGGGCAGTCCTCGGAATGCAAAACAAGGGACAGACAGCAAGAAACTGGCTTCCCTCCCTGGAGTCTTGAGGGTGGCACTGCCAGCCAAGGGCCTTGTTACTCCTCTGTCCCCCATCACTCTTTCTTACTCAGTAGTTACTATACCTACTCTGAGCCAGGAGCAGGGGCGTAAGGATCAGGTAGACTTACAGACTTACACCCTCAAGGATTCTTTCAGTCTAACCGGACACATGCGTGCATGAATACATACACACACACACACACACACACACACTGGAGCAAACGGCTTGGGCTCAGGCTTGAAGGTTGAATAGGAGTTCTCTTATAAGAACTTTCCACTGGAAGACCTGTAAAGAAAGGCAGGGAAGCACTCACAGTTTAGGGGACACCTGGAGGCCTGTGTGCCTGGAGGGTTGGCCACCTGACAACAAATGGCAGATTGAGAGGACTGAGCTGGTAGGGACTGGAATGTCATCTGGAGTTGGGGCAGCAGCCAGGACTGACTGATGAAACTTGGCCTGTCAGAAAACAGGTGAGAGGTACTGGGTTCAAAGTGCCTGTTTCCTGAGTGATTTTCTGTTTGTTTGTTTGTTTGTTTTTATGTACATTGGGGTTTTGCCTGTGTGTGTGTGTGTGTGTGTGTGTGAGTGTCTGTGTGTGTGTGTGTGTGTGAGAGTGTCTGTGTGTGTGTCTGTGTATGTGTGTCTGTGTGTGTGTGTTTGTAGGATCCTCAGGAACTGGAGTTACAGACAGTTGTGAGCTGCCATGTGGGTGCTGGGAATTGAACCCAGATCCTTTGGAGGAACAACCAGTGAGTGCTCTTAACCTCTGAGCCTCCTGGGCTGTTTTCACACTGCCCTACCTGGGCAAAGGACAGGCCCACCTCAGTCAGCCAGGAAGCCAGGGCTGCAGTGTTCCTGGAGGAGGAAAACCTGTGTGGGTTCCTGGACAGGCAGCGGGGGTGGCTCATATCAGTATTGCTGTGGGACACTTCCCTGGAGGACTATGGTTCCAGCAGGAGGCTGGACTGAGCACTTCACTGACCCCAAGTGACCTTGAGGAAGGTGCCTTCTCTCTGATCTGTGGTTCCCATGCTCATCTGTCACATGATTCTCCTCCTGGCCCAGCCTTGGGACCAATATTCCCGTTAAATCAGGGAGCAGTTTGTTCCCCACCACCATCCCTTGGCAATGTCTGGATACAGCTGGAATCATATCTAGCAGACACAGTAGAGGCTGGACAGCTGCTACACATTATTCTGGAACTAGCAAGATGGTACAGAAGGTTCCTTAGGCACCGGCACCTAAGCCTGGTGACCTGAGGTGGATCCCGAGGACCTACATATTGGAAGGAAAGACCTGAATCCTCAGGATGTCTTCTAACTCCACACATGTGCCAAAGCATGCACATACCAACACACACACACACACACCACACACACACACACACATACACACACACACACACACTACACACACATACACACACACACATACACACACACACACACACACACACACACACACACACATACACACACACATACACACACACACACACATACACACACACACACACATACACACACACACATACACACACACACACATACACACACACACACACACACATACACACACACACACACTACACACACATACACACACATACACACACACACACACACACACACACACACACACACCACCACACACACATACACGTAATTAAAAAAGAAATGGCCCAGCCCAACCAGTCCTGGGGCTAGGTGGAGCAACAGAAATCTTTGCCTGCTTGTGACAATCAGATGCAGCTGTGAGAGTGGGCACCGGTAGCTGTCATGCGGAGAAGCACAAGTGGCCTTGATGTTGGCCAGTCCTGGAGGTGTGGAGAGACACTTGACCTCTCTGGGATGTGGCTGCTTCATCAAGGATGATAATCATCGCACCTAAGCAGCACGCGTTGAGAGCTTGGCCAAGATCAGGCTACACATGGAGGGGAGGCGGGGAAGGCAGAGGTAGCACTGGAAATCAGGGGACCCTGACTGTGAGCGCCTGACCTGAAACCCTAGCCAGCTCAGAGCTAGCGTGCCACTCAGACTTTGGGGGCTCGCTGGTGACTTTCCCAGGCTCTCTGAACCTCCGTGGCTTCTCAGTGTGATGGGGAAAATAATGGTGCCCACCTTGTGGGCCTGATGGCAGTCATGTGATCCCAGCATTTGGGAGGTAGAGGCAGGAGGATCAGAAGTTCAAGGTCATCCCTCCAAGACATAGTGAGTTCATGGCCAGCCTGGGCTCCAGGAGACCCTGTCTGAACACAAAGGAAGGGAGAAACAGTGGGTTGTGAGGCTGAACTGGGCTGCAGCTATGCGGACGTAGACGGCTCTGGTCATGAGAATATGAGCCTCTTGAACTATGCTAGACGGGGGCACAGGCTACCTCGGACATCTCCCTGCAGGTCCCCAGCCCACAGCCTCATGGGCCCTGCCCTGTCCCTTTCTTTCTCTCAGCATCCCCTACTTGGCTTCAGTCTCAGCTCCTAGAAATGGCTCTCTCCTTTCCTTCCCTCCATTCTCTCTCCCCTCAGAGCCCCTTGTTCAACCATGGCCATGGATAATGGAGGGAAGATGAATCCATAGGGATCCAGGGACAGATGGCCTCCAAGACCCTCATACCCATAGCCCTGGCCCAGTTAGATGAACCCTTGACTACCCTTTGGAGAATGCAGGAATTTGGGGCTTTTTCTTGACACTGGAGTTGGCCACTGTGGGTTGATTAGAGCCACCCAGCCTCTGCATACATGTCAACATCAGTACCCTCCCTACCTACAACCAAGATGTTTCCAGACAACTGTTACCTAAGTGACAAACTCACCACTGTCACCTAAGTGGCCAACTTACCCTGGCAGACATTGTTGGCTATAAAATATGAGCCCTGTCCCAGTGTCCGACAAGGAGGCTTTGTAATCCAACCAGTGTCCTCCAGTTGAGCCCTTTGTCCTCTCTCTCTCACACTGGAGTTCCTGTCCCTGACAAAGCTTCCAAAGCAGCTAGGATGTCTTTGCTGTCCCAAACACTCAGTCCAGCAAGAAACTGAACTGTGCCCTCAAATCCCAGCAAGCCTCTCCTCATTTTGAGTTCAACTCAAACCCAGTCCTCAGCTTTCTCCCTGTCTTAACTTTTCCAGAACTTAACTTTTCTTTTTCAGGAACTTGAACAGAAATCCCAATCCAGAGGACTGAGGTATAGCTCAAAGGCAGAGGGCTTGCCTAATGCACCAAAGGCCCTGGCTTCAATTAATAGCAGGAAAAAAAGGCGAAAAGAAAAAAAACCCACAAACCCTCCAAACTAAAAACCTAACCAATCAAACAAACATAAACTCAAAACAAAATACAACAACAAACCACCTCCCCAATCCAAACTTTAATTCCAAAACAGACTCCTGGATCGCTCCAGCTCTGCTTCCAGGTCCCATCCCTGACCCTCTGGTCTTGGGGGACTTGGGGGCTCTGAAAAGAGACCGGGAAGGCCTCAGGAGGTCTGAACTCTCTGTCCTTCATCCATGTTTTTATCCAAACCCCTGACACGCTCCATGTTCCACTCTGGAACAATGGAGGAGTGTGGCCCCACTGTCTTCTGGAGAGACAGACAAGCAGTCAGGGTGTGACAACCAAAGACTCCCTTGTCACTTAAGAGATGAACACAGCAGTGTTAGGGAACACTGCCCTCCATGTGGGGTCAGTACGCAGCGAGGAAGGAGGAGCCTTCCTGAGTGTTTACTTCTGGCTTGCCGTTCTCCTGGGTGGGGAGAAGAGGAAATGCACCATAAGGGGACAGCTTGTGAGAAGGGACTGTGCAGGGATCTAGGGTGAGCCATTTAAGCAGACTCCTAAGGACTAGGAGAGCAGGAGCCAGGACGACATAAGGGAGCCTGGAATTCCAGGCCAGGAACCAGCAAGTGCAAAGGCCCTGGGGCGGGATCATAGCTGGTAGGTTTGGAGAGCAGCCAGAGCCTGCTATGACAGGAATAGAGAAGGATGTAGGAGGAGATAGCTAACTCTCAGGAGCCGTTTCATACCGAGTAGGACAAGAAGCCAAAGGACTTTCTGGGGAAGGAATATGGTGGTTTAACACCTCAGCTGAGAGCACGCCACAGGGGCAAGGGCAGAAGCAGGGAGGCCAGCCGAGAGAGTGTCTCACTAACCTAGGTGAGTGATGACTATCCTTGTGACCCAGCTGCTAACAACCACAGTGGTGGGATTGGTCAGATTCTGGCTCTATTTTAAGACTGGAAGGATTCACTGATGGATAGGATGCCGGTGTGAGATGGAACAAAGTCAAAAATGACTCCCAGGGCTTTGGCAGACACAGCTGGGGTAAGAGAGTCACTAGTTACCCAAGAGAGAACAGCAGAAGACAGACCTTTGAGTCATTTCATCGTCCTCTGTGTGTTGGGCATGATGACAAGGGTGGTTTTGAGCGTGCTCGCCACCTCTGCACTGGACAGACAGGTGACTACTGTCTGGGGCTTCGGGGAGAGATATGACATAGACACATGCGTGTGGCTACAGGGAGAACCTCTGGGGTTGCAGTGCAGGGGGCAGGTTAGACTGAAGAGAGAGAGGTGCTGGAGTCCCGGGTTAGGAGGCAGAGGGAGCAGGGCAGGGGGTGGGGTGGAGACCAGAGGGTTCATGAGGCCACTGGGTAGCCAGATGGGCTTCATGTACTGGAGGGGACTGTGGAGCCCAGAGTAAGACACAAAAACTTCATCATCAAACCAAATCTGGGTGGGTATTCTAGAGCAGGTAAACCACAATTGTCAGGGCTCAGAGGCTTATAGCCGTCACAGTGGCTAACTGAGGGCATGGTCCCCAGCCCTTCAGACTACAGCTTACCTTCTTTTTTGAAATCAGTGAAGAGGTCACCCCTCTCCCTACTCTCTGCCTAGAACCTTCTGATCTTGTCTTGAGGATTCTGCCTCCTGTGCATCCCCAGACACAGCACAGACACTCACTGCCCCCAGGCCACTGTGGGTAACCACCTAGACAGTAGCCTCAAGTCTTCACTGTTTCTTTCTGAGCCACACTGTGAGTCCCCAGTAGGTGGGGGAAGGATAGCGCTCAACGGCCGCCCATATTGTCCTTAGGATGAAATTTAAAATTTAACAAGACTGGCGGGATCCTGTGAGCTGCCCTCCCTGTCTTCCTATTCCCCTCTCTCCCACCTCAGCTTGGCTCCTACCTATCACTCAGCTTGCCTGCTCCTCTTAACCTGGTCCAATCCACCTGCCCTGGCCTTTCACCGCTGCTGTTTTCTCTACTTGGTGCCCTCTACCTCCCCAAACATCCTACCCCTAGTCTGAGAAAATGTCGCCTCCTTGGGGATCCCTTCACTGGACCCCAGACTGGCCCTCTGTTTGACACCCCTCCTGCTTATTTGCTAGGCATCACCGTGTGCATGAGCCCCAAGTTAATGACGGCAAGAGCTGACAGTTACTAAATGCTCCGCCGTGATCCAGAGCCTGCTAAGTGTTTTACATACACTGTCTGCTCCTTTATTCCTATGAGGGCTTCCCTCCGGCAGCAGAGAACACTTAGATCCAGAAGGGCTACAGGTGCAAGATCACGCAGTTAGTGAAGAGCTAGCCTGGGCTATGACTCCAGAGGCTCACCGACACTTGTGTTTCCTTCTTGATCCTTGATCCTTGATCCACGAGCACAAGCATGTCTTGCTTACTGCGGCCTTGCAGGTCCCTCAGACGACTCAGTGGGTATTTGTTGAATAAAGCCTCGACTGAGTGAATGAGTATCTAAATGGAGGTTTAAATAACGCTGGGCTCCTGGTGTAGGAATGCCAGCAAGAGGCCTGAGCCGCAGACAGGATGAGAGCCAAGGGCTTCCAGAGCAGAGGGATGAGTGGAGACTTGGCTCCAGGCCTTGGGAGCCACGGGGCTTTCTTGAGCAGAGGAGGGTAGAGCTTATTTGAGTATTTGAGTGAGAGCCCGCCGCTGGCTGTGGAGGAGGGGCCAGAGGTGGGGTCCTTCCCAGCCAGGCAGCCAGGCAGGCCTAGCACCCGCCCCCTCCCACTTGGCCCCATTAGCATTCTGCTTGCGGCTGGGCTCCACAATTAACACAAAGGTACAGTCATTCATTCTGACTGGCGGACTCGGGGGATCAGCCGATGGGGGCTGGCTGCGCGGGGCTTCTGCTGGGAAGGCATGTCACAGCACAGCGGCCACCGAAATGAAAAGCTATTAATAACGATCCCGGAACTTCACTCCCATCAGCTGTTTGTTTAAAGGTGTTCGGTACTCGGGAGCCGCCTGATTTATGTGGGCAATAACGCGCCCCGGTCGGCCCCGCGCTTTTTAAAGCAGTGCTAATGGGGTGCGACGGGGATCCCCGAGGGACGCTGGGGAATAAGGCCGCAGGGCCAGGCCCAGTGCAGCTCTGACCTCAACTCCCGGCCCCGAACCGCCTTAGAAAGGTCTGGAGGTGAAGAAAAAAAAAAGGAGAGCCAAAGAGTTCAACCTAGCTTGAGCGTGGCTCTTTCCTTTCTGACTCAGTTTCCCCATTTTTACTTTGGGTAATTAAATGCCTATGTTGCACAGTTGGTGGGAGGAGCCTGTGAGAAGCATACAGGCATCATTTGATAAAGTCTTCGCTTGTCTCTCTGCTCGTGTGTGTGTGTGTGTGTGTGTGTGTGTGTGTGTGTGTGTGTGTGTGTGTGTGTGTGCACATGTGTGAGAGTGTACACGCATGTATGTAGACCTGTAAAGGCCACTTGTCTACCTTGTGAGGTGTTCTTCCTCAGTGCTGTTGAGCTTGCTTTTTTGAGATACGGCCTCTCACTGAATTGAAGCTGGCTGAGTAGGCTAGGCTAGCCAGTGAGCCCCAGAGACCCCCTGACTCTACCTCTCCAGTACTGGGGTGTTTAACCCATGTCATCATTCCTGACTTTTATCTGGGATGCAGGGTTTTGAACCCAGGTCCTCATGTTTGTGTGGCAAGCAATTTACCTACTGGGTCATCTCCCTGCCTCCAGCCTCTCTTCTCTTTTCTTTGTAAAAAGTAAAAAACAAACAAACAAACACACTGTTACCACCATCTGCCCAGCCCTCTTCTGGAAGGAGAGTCGTTCATACCACACTCTGGTTTACCAAGCAAAGACAATTGTATCTGATTCTGAAATGACTGAAGGCCTACCAGCGATTCTGGGTGAGAGATGGTGTCGTGCCCATTTAATAGTTATGGAGACTGAGACTCAGAAAGAAGAGAGGTGTCAGGGCACCCAGCCTGAAGCCTGCTGTACTGTGAGGATGGAAGATGTGCTGTCTGGCCAGTGCTGCTTCAGGCACTTAGCAAGAACTGCATGCATGTTTGTTGATTGAAAAGAAAGAAGGCATCAGACCTGGATCTCGGTCTTGGGAGGTCCATACACACCCCGACCTGTCTTTAATCCCAGGCGATCCAGATCCTAAATGGGGCTCTGAGTACTTAAGGGGACACAGATTAGACTATTCTAGGGCAGGCCTTCTGAGCCTCAGTCCTACTGATGGTGAGGGTGGACAGTTTTGTGTTGGGGGCTTTCTGTGTGCTTTGGGGTGTTTGGCAGCACCTCTGGCCTCTTCTTACTAGCTACCAGCCACAGATTCCCAGGCATCACCAGAGGAGCTGTCTCTACGTGCAGCAGATGTTCTGTGGGCAGTTAAAGTCCCCCACAATGGAGGACCACTGAGATCAGAACAACGTCCGCCCAGGAGAGGTTTACATTGTGGTTGGAGCTATGGCCACTGACTTGTGTGTGTCATCTGGTCAGTGACCAGAGACCCAATGTCACATAATCTCACCTTCAGCCTCTCAGGAGAACTTCCTCTTTGCCAGAAGCAAACACCAGGTATCTCTGTAAATGTCACTGACCTGGTCTACAGACAGTGTAGTCAGAGGGCACACCAAGATGAGCTTCCCAGAATGTACTGCTGCTACGCATGAAGACAAAGAGTCCCACCTAGGTTCTGAGGTAAAGGAGAAATCTGAAGACTATGTGTGGTCAGGGCTGGCAGAGTGTTCAAGTGGAGGAAGGTGCAACCCAGGCAAAGACAGGAAGACAGGAATGGGACAGGGCAAGGAGATGGGGAATCGGCCTGTGCGGTCCTGAGGTGGATGTCCCCCACCCCCAGTGGGCCGTCCTTCCCATCTGAAATGCTCTGTTTCTGCAGAGGACACACAGTGCCATCTGGCCCCTGTTTCTCCCCAGTCAGCCTCCTCTCAAAGGACTCACTACATGGAGGTGGCAGAGACATAAAAGCCACAGCTTCCAGTCTCAGATTGCAGTTTACAGTCCCGTGGCCTTGGCAAGTCACACAACCCAGTGTGACATCCAAGGTACTTAATAGCAGAGGCATCTACCAGGGGAAGCAGGTGACAGGTGGACTAGCCAATGGTGCTGGCTGGAGATGGGCTTTCGGTCTGCACTTGAATTTTCACTGAGACCATGTAGCTTTAAACATATCCACCAGAGGGGTCAGTGGGTCTAATCGATGAAGAGCCCCAGTACAGCAATGTGTATACAGTAGGCATTCAATAAAACTTCCCAGAGGACTCAGTAGGTTCCAAGCCAGAATTCTCTGCATTAGGCTCCCAGGCTGGCAAGGACTTAGCTGTGTAGATGGTGAGGGCTCAGCTTCCTATAGAACTCAGGCACAGGAAGCTGAGAAGGGCTCCGGGTGCGAATCACGTCACCCACAACCAGAGTGCCTGGATCACCCACTCCACAGCTGAGGCTTCGGACCCTGTATCCCCATCCTCAGGATCTTCACCCTCCCCTGAGGTCCTGAAACACTGACTGTCACACACCAAGGAGGACCCGGATCCATCACTCCATCCTGGCCCAGCTAGGCCCCTCTCAGCATGTTTAGGCAGCTTGTCATTACAAAATCCATTTTCTTATCTCTCCTCCCGTATCTATTTTTTCTAATTCTTACTTAACGAGCTCCCCTGAAAATAAGAAAATCATTGGAACAATTTTCTTAAGTGTGAAAGATTAGTCTGAAATCGGCATTAAAGGGACTAATTGCCTTCATTCTCCCACCTTTCCGACAGCCGTTTGTGAGCCGCGAGCTCATTCGTCTGCTGCTCCTGGGAGTCCATCAACACTGGCGTGCCTGGTTTTGCTTGGGGAGGTGCTTGTGTGTGTCTGTGTGTGCGCTTGTGACTGAGAGGCAGGACACAGAGCAGACCACAGCTCTGACTCTGTGTGAAGTGACTCCCTAGGACTCTGGTTGTCAGGGTGCCAGGGCAGGGCAGTCTCGAGCCAGTCCATCTAGTCTGTCATGCTTCTAGAGGTCTGAGTTCCCAGTTGCTCACACTCTGAGTTACTGTAGGCAGCTCCCTCTACCTCTCCGGGTCTCGGTCTCTTCATCTGTCAAACGGGTAGAATATCTTGTAGCCATGGTATTAACTGCAGTGTGTGGCTGCTGCAGAAGGCAGGCTCTGTCCACCCAGTGACTCCAACCCCTTGATCCTTACTAATAGGTCCCAAGGCATTATTGCCATTAGCCCAGTATGTAGATGAATTAGAGGGTCAGAGAGGCTAGGTAAGGAGACTAGACCATACAGAGTTTGGTACCCCCAGATCACCTGGAGAGACACCTGGCTGGCTTCCCTCTGAGCCTCACTTTTTATCGGTGCTTCCTACGGTGACCTGGTGTGATGAAAGCCACACGCTGCATTGCACTCTAAACAGAACGTGACTTGCAGAAGTAAAGGAGAGCAATGGAGAAACTTGCTTGCTGGCTGAGGGCCTGGGAAAGGGCAAAGTTAGGCAGAAGCACATGGCCAAGTCTGGACAACCCTCAAAATCAGACCCCACATCTGTGCACCCCAGCTCTCTTGCATCTGGCCGGGTGCTCCCAACTCCTGCCGGAAACACGGAAGGACCTCCCTCCCAATTGAGACAGGGGAGTGGGTTGACAAATGGTGATGCCCAGCAGCAGGCAGGGATTCCAGGCTCCATACCTGGGCTCCCCGTCTCCCACCCACTCCCGACTCCCTTCCCCCGGGTGGGGGAACTCACTGGGGGAGGAGGATAAGCTCTGAGAAGACCACAGGAACATCTTCCATTTTCCATTTAACCACCCGATATTGAATTATAAATAATTCATACACCTGCCAAACATTTGATTAAAAGAACCCAATTCGCACTGCATTTGTCAAGGGGTAAGAATTGCATGTGGTGTTTTTATTTTAATCTGTCCTTTAACTCTTTTACGAATATTTATTTATACTTGGCTGTCAGGTTTTATTCTATTTGCCCTGATTTTATTCGGGCTGTAGCTGGCATTTTTTCCTTTCCCTTTTATTTTGTCACCTGTGCTTGGTAGTCGTGCATTTGAGAGCCCAGAGGTAATAAATAAGAAAGCAAGACTCTTTCCCTGCTGTGGTACACTCCTGCCCCACCCCCATCTCCTCCCGGTGTTTATAGACCCCTCTGTCCCTGGTGCCACTCCCCACCCAGCAGGCTGATCTGCTTGCTCCTGGGCAAAGCCTAGGTTTTTGGCAGTACCCATTTCTGTGCCCTGCCCTCACCTCTCCATGGCCTTCTCCTTCCTCCTTGCCAAATGCAGACTAGGTGCTCAATAAGGTAATTTTGCATGAATAAATGAAGCAGCATCATTAAATCATAAGGGTAGAGTATCTCCGGGGATAAAAGGAATATGTTGGTATTCATGGAATTCAATGTCCAGAGTGGACCCTGGTGCTGGAGAAGGTCTAAAGCCAGCAGTGTAGGCTTCAGCATCTTGCAAAAGTGCCTGTGTTCCTCGGTCCGCTCTTCCTCATCTGCAGAAGGTATGTGCATCGCGGCACCCACGTCAGAGATGGGCAGAGGAGTTAATACCTGTGCCCAGCACACAGGCAGCATTGAGAAAATGGTAGCTGCTATTTGATCGTAAGTGGTCGCCTCCCCTCTCATCTTGACAATAGTCTACCCGCCCTTCATGCTTCTCCCTGAGAGGGAAGTTTCAGGCATGCGTGATCTTATCCTGAATGCCAAGTATAGGTCGGCAGATGTGTCTGTGAAAAACAAGAAAGGGACCTGACCACCTCCCTTGTTGGCTACCTGCCTTTGCAATAACACGCACTGTTTGTCGGAGGGCTTACATGGGTCGGTTTGTGAGTTGACATAAAAACTTGTTTCTGCCAAGTGACTCAGGTGAGCTGGGAATTTGCTGGAGACCTGTGTCAACGCTGTCTGAATACAAAGGTACAGGATGTTGCAACCCAAGAGAGGCTGTCACAGTGACAGCAGCCGACCGGGCGAAGGGAATCTTTATTTTCCTTACAAAACATATTCTTTTTAAATTTTTTATTATTGTATTTTATTTATTATTTATTTTTTTAAGACAGAGTCTCTCTATTATGTAGCCTTGGCTACATAATATGTAGATCCACCTGTCTGTGCCTCCAAAGGCCTGGGATTAAAGGCATGCTCCACCACACTTGGCTACAAAAACATATTCTTATGTTTTTGGCTTTTCAAGACAGGGTTTCTCTATATAACAGCCCTGGCTGTCCTAGAACTAGCTTTGCAGACCAGACTGGCCTCAAACTCACAGAGATCTGCCCGCTTCTACCCCCACCCTCCCACCCCTCCACCCCCCATGCTCCCACCCTTCCATCTCCTCACCCCCCACCCCCGAGTGCTGGGATTAAAGGTGTGCAACGCCACCACTTGACTGCAAAAAACATTCCTATGCACATAGTTTCTTCCAATGCCTTGAAATCTCAGTGACACATTAGGTATGTGGCACACACCTATAGAACCAGCACCAGGGAGCCTGAGACGGAGGTTTAAGATCAGCCTGTACTACATAGTATCTCCATTTAAATTTAAAAGAGACTTCTGTCCAGTCACCCCACTGTCCCCTGACCCCTCCTCCAGCTTCCCAGATGGCTCAGAAGACTAGAGTGAGCTCAGAACCCCGTCTGTCACCCAAACTGGTCCCCATGTTCCTAAACACAATCTCCTAGCTTTAGGGCTGCCTCAAAGCCAAACTCCACCCAGTGTGAGAAAAAAAAACAACAACCAAACATTTGTTTGCTTATGCATTTACGGGTTTATGTGGGGGGGGGCACACTTGTGTCCAGAGATC
The DNA here is from genome assembly GCF_003668045.3 of Cricetulus griseus. Classification (NCBI taxonomy): domain Eukaryota; kingdom Metazoa; phylum Chordata; class Mammalia; order Rodentia; family Cricetidae; genus Cricetulus; species Cricetulus griseus. Next base: position 14,214,656 of record NC_048599.1, read on the forward strand.
AGAGGACAACCTGGGGGATTGCGTTCTCTCCTTCTACCATGGGGATTCCAGGGATGGAACTTAAGTTGTCAACCGTGGCAATGTGGTGTCACTTCCTTTATGTGATCTTCAGTGGCTGCCTACAGTCTTCCAGGCAAAGCTGAAGATGGCCTCGAGAGCCTGGCGTGGTAGTGCAGTTCTATAACCCCAGGACTCAGGAAGCAGAGCCAATATGATCACCAGAAGTTCAAGGCCGATCTATTCTACACAGCAAATGCTAGGCTATCCAGGGCTGCACAGCCAGACCCTGTCTCAAAACAAAACAAAAGAAAACAATAAAAGATGGTCTCCCCCAAAGATCTGACCCTAGGTACCACCCTTTGTCCTGGGTATGTCACCCACTTAGACTATGGTGGCTTTGGTCAGCCTTGGCAAATCTAACACCACAGATTTCAGAAGTCACACACTCCCGAGCCCCTGCTTCACACCAGGCACTGTAATTGGCTCAGGGATCAAGAGTGAGTCAATCTCTGCCTGGCATGACCTGGGTCTCGGCTTACTGTCAAGGGAGTTTGATTAAAGAAGGAGTAAAGGGGATGGGGAGAGCTCACCATGGACCCCCCTGTCCCCAGAAACCTGCACACTGGGCTATTTGCAGAGGAAGGAAGTCTCTTAGGTGGTGGTGGGGGAGCTTTCTGGTAAATGACAGGGCTGAGACCCCACTTTCCATCCCTCAAAAGCAGCTCTCCAAAGTCAGTACCACACTGCACTGCCTCCAGGAGACAATGTGTGAGAGGAGAGAGAGAGACAGAGAGACAGAGAGACAGAGAGAGAGACAGAGAGAGACAGAGAGAGAGAGAGGAAAGGAGGGAGGGAAGGAGGGAGGGAGGGAGGGAGAGAGCAGCCTAGACTATGCAGTGGAGTTTGGGAACAGATGAGGAGGATCGTAGGACCTCTGCTTAGGGACCACAGGTGTCCCATGAAGCAGCTGGGAGAATGGCACTTTGGCCACCATTATCCTAAAGACAAGGCCTTAGAAGGCCTTTTCCCTCCAAACTTGGGCAATAGAGCGGCCCACATAAGGAAAGGGACAGCCCCAGGTGTGAGTCTCAGTTTGTTGCCTGGGCAATTCAGTTTGCCTCCCTGATTCCTCCCCAATCAGAAATTATACTCTGTCACTCAAAATTGAGAGGAATGGGGCCGGCAAGATGGCTCAGTGGGTAAAGGTACATGCCACTAAACCTGAGGGCCTACCTCCAATTGCTGGCATTCATATTGAGGAAGGAGAGAACAGACTCTTGGAAGTTATCCTCTGACATTCACATGTCAGCCATGCGTGTAACTGTATGCATACATACATGTGCACACTAAAATAAATGTTATATCTTTCTAACATAACTCCGAACAGGTATGTTGGCACATAGCTATAATTGCGGCACTTGCAACACTGAGACAGAAGGGTCATTGTGAGTTCCAGGCTGCCTAGCAAGACCTTGCCTCAAAGCATAGAAGGCAAGGGAGGGGAGGAGGGAGGGAGAGAGGGGGGAGGGGGGAAGGAGGAAAGAAGAACTCATGAACTCTGAGGAGTGGAAGACTAGAAGCAACTTGGCCCCTTGCTTATCACCTCCCGGTCTTGCCTTGTCCCCACTTCCCCAGGAGCTGGGGCTGTGACAAGCTTGTGTGTCATTCTGTACCATTTTTAGACTTCAGCATGCATTCCGTGCACCCACAGCATATAAGTAGCATTGTTTTATGTTTCTTAATGTAAATGCATTCATCCTGGGTGTAGCACCATGCAATTTGGTTTTTCTCTCCCAGTGATGTTTTGAAAGCTATCTGTGTTGACGTATTTAACTCTCCCATCTCAGTGGCAATTTTGTCCTTGTGGAGACTAGGCTCCACCCTCTGCCCACCCACCACCTCACCTTCAAGGGGTGTGTTTTCCTTTCCCTTTCTTATCCACAGTGCTTTGGGGACCGTGGTTTGTGACTATCATTTGTGTTCAAGTTGCCAACACATGTCATTTTCTCCAGGCTCAGGGACATGGCTTTGTGTATTTTCTTGTGTATATGTGTGCGCGTGCGTGCGTGCGTGCGTGTGTGGTAGGGATAGGGGGAGGCATAGATTCCAAGGTATTTGTGTGGAGGTCAGAGGACTACTTACTGAAGTTGGTTCTCTGTTTCTACCATAGGCATCCTGGACATTGAACTCAAGCTTGATAGCAAGCACCTTTACCCCCTGAGCCATCTGACCAGCCTGACTGACTGACTGACTGATGGACTGACTGACTGATTCAGAGACTGGATCTTGTAGCCCACACTAACCTCAAACTTACTCTATATGTAACTGGGAGTGGCCCTGAACTCCTGATTTTCCCATTTCTACCTCTATAGTACTGATTCCAGGTATGAGCCACCTCCATGGGTTTATTTGGTTCTGGGAATCAAGCCCAGGGCTCTCTATACTCAGTAACTCTACCAGCTGAGCCACACACCCAGCCCATCTCTGCAGGTCTCAGAGGAGATCAAATGCTGAGACCAGCAATGCTGCAGGTCTAGGATAGTATCTAGGGGACAAAAGGTACAGGGGACAGGATAGTATCTGGCCCAGCCCTTGGCTATCCTCAACCCAGCACAGCCTTTTCCCCAGCAGACACCTCATCTTCAACTCCAGAGAGTTTAAGACAAGAGCCTCTAGGAAAACAAGCTGGGTGAGGTGTGTGGAGGACCCTGAAGGTCACAGTCTGTGAATGGATCTGCAGCATCAGGCAGCCACCTGGGCCCCATCTGTGGCCCAAAGAATTGAAAGAGGGACCTAGAAACATGGGCTGGGGTCAGAGGTCATCCAAAGAAGCAAAACTGGTCACTGTCCCCCAAAAAGCCACTCCCAAGAGGGAAGATCTAGAAGATGGTCCCCAGAGAACCCCAGGAGCCCTGTTCCCAGCATCCTGGGATTCTCCCTTTGCTCCTGTGTGCCACCTGTGCCCTTGGCCAGTGCCTCCCACCTCAGTCTGCTGAACATTGAACACTCCTCTCCCCCTCCCTCTGGGCCCCAAAGTCCTCTGCAGCTACATCCCCCCTCTCCCTCCTTCCCACAAAGCTTGGATTACCAAGTTGTCCTGTTTCTCTCTCCCACTCACTGCTCAGTCAGCCCACCACCATCTGCTGTCCCCACCCCCATCACAACCCTTCCAAGGTCACCGGCCTCCCTCTGGCTATCGGGAAGGCTCTGTGCTCACCTCAGATCTTTTCTCCCCTCATCACCTGGAACCTCCCTCTCCTCTGCACACCTCCCCTCCCCCTCCCCCTCCCACCCATCCCTCCTCTTCTTTGTCCACTCCTCTGTCATCTTCACCATCTATCTCATCCTCTACCAGCCCCTAATCTGTTTAACATTTATTACTTTAAAAAATACACAAATAAATATAGAGGAAAACAAATAAAAATTACTTGAAGTTCCGCCAACTTGCGATTCTCTCCCTAATATGTTTCAGAGCGCACAGACAGACGTGGCCTGTGCGACGCACACAGCACATTGGCACACTCTCTACAAGGAGAAAGGATGAGAGAATGGGTACCTCCCCGACCTGGCTAGAGGTGACCTCTGTTACCAGCCCTGTGTTCACTCAGCAGCATTCCTGACTGGCCGTTCTGTGTCCTCTATAGCAGTGGCTCTCAGCCTGTGGGTGTCGACCCCGGGATTGCATATCAGATGTTTACTTTATGGTTCAAGACAGCAGCACAATTAGAGTTACAAAGGAGCAATGGAGATCATTTCTCCGTTGTGGTCAGGGGGTCACCACATCATGAGGAACCGTGCTAAAGGGTCACAGCATTAGGAAGGTTGAGAACCACAGCTCTCCAGGGATCTTCCCGGCAGCCTCTTTTGGGGATTGACCACATCTCCATCTTGGGCTGGACATTTCAGTCTCCCCCTCAATCTGGCCCCAGTCCATCTTGCCTGCTGTTGAGCAGGCCCCAGATTCCTCCCCGCTGGCCAGGACTCCCTGCTTGCCTGACCTCTATCTGATTCTCTGTGGGGGTGCCTGCACCTCCCCAGCTGAACACATGCTCCCCAGCCCAAAGTAGGCCCCTGAGAGGGACCCTTTCTGCCTCCCCTGATCATCAGGTTGAGTCCTGGGCACATCACTCAAGCCTGGGGCTCCACTTTCTTTATCTGTAAAATGGAGGGAACAGGGCCGGGTGACGGCTCAGAAGTGAAGAGCATGTATTGTTCTTGCAGAGGAATGGGGTTCAGACCCCCAGCTCACAGCCTTTGTAACCCAGGTCCAGGGGGATCGATGCCTCTGACCTCTTTGGGCTCCTGCACACATGTGCACAAAACCCCACAGACGCTCATGCTTCGAAAATAAAATCAAGCTTTTACAAAATAAAAAAGTGGAGAAGACAATGGCCCTTTATTCCAGGGTGTTCTAGGTGGGCGGCTTGAAGGACACAGCCCTCTCCAGCTCCCGCAGCCGCCTGTCTAAGCATGTGGCCCCGCTCACTGTGCCAGCAGTGGTGTGCCGTTACCCAGAATCCCTCTTACTCCAGCCTCTCACATTAGATCCATCACAGCGACTGTCAGTTCTCCCAGCCTGGCTGACTTAACGGTCTCCCACCCAGTCTCCCTGGATCAACTCAGGCCCCTTCTAAGGGCTCTTCTTTGACAGCTGGAGTGGTCCTTTCAAAGGTAAATCTAATCACTGTCACTCCCCTGTTGAGGCTCTCCAGGGATCACCAGTGTGAGGCTAAAGCCCAGGACACCCGTGCTCAGGGCCCTGCAGACGTGCAATGGGAGCCACCCATATACATGCAGCCAACACCTCTCCACGGGTGCCTTGCTGAGCTGATGTGACTTGCTGCAATGTGCCAAGATCCTCTGTAGACCGGATCAGTGACATCTCTGTCCTGCGCCCTGGTGCCCTGCGCCAACTAGAACAGATATTTTTCTATCCCCCTTAAATTAGAAGACACTTTCTCTCTTGCTTCTGGTCTTTGCACAAGCTTTTCCCTCGGCCTGAACCCCTTTCCTCCCCTGCTCTGGGTTTTCAAGACAGGGTTTCTCTGTGTAGCTCTGGCTGTCCTAAAATTTGCTCTGTAGAGTGGGCTGGCCTTGAACTCACAGAGATCTGCCTTCCTCTCTCAGTCTAGCCCACACATCCCACAGATGTCACTTTCCAAGATGGTTTCCTACCCCCTGCTCTCAGAGCAGCCCTGATAACATTTGGCCCACCCTGATTTCTAAGTGACAGGATCTGACAGTCCCCTCCAGCCCTGTCCTTTTCCTAACAGGTAGTTTCTCTAGAAACTCATCCTCCCAGTGCCATGTGTTCAGCCTCTGGCACAGAGAATTTGGATGTTGTAGAGTTCCTCCTAAATTCAGATGCTCAACAAATATTTGTTGTCAGCTTTCTGTGGCAGTGACTCTTCTATGTCCTAAGAGCATGTGAGTGAAAACAAACGAACAAACCAAGATTTCTATCCCAGTGACACAATGTGCCATCGAGGAAGCACGAGGCAGACGTAGAGCACAGAAAAGGGGCCACTCAACAGTTAAGAGCACTTGCAGCTCTTCCAGAGGACCAGGGTTCAGTTCCCAGTACCCCCATCAGGTGGCTCACAACTGCCTGCAACTCCAGCTCTAAAGGATATGAGGTCTTCTTCTGGCTTCCTTGGACACCTGCTTGCATACACATGGTACACACACACACACACACACACACACACACACACACACACACACTCACACACATACACTCTTAAAAGCACTGTAAACATGGGAGTATAAGACAGGCCAGAAGGTTCAGGGCTGTATAAAAAGATCAGAAAAGAACAAGAGTATTGTGGGAGGCTTGGAGAGAGAGAGGCTGCTCTTCTAGTGTCTGGGTTCCGTTTCTAAAAGGTGATATCTGGACAAGGGTGTTCAAGGCCAGGTGCACTGGCATGCTGCAGATATTAAGGCAGAGCACTGAGCCAGAGGGATGCACTGTGCCAAGGTCCTCGAGTAAGAACAAGGTCAGCAAAGCTGGCCAAAGGAGGGAGGAAAGAAGAGGTGGGGCTGTGGTCACAAAGGTCAAAGGGCAGATCATGTAGGGCCTTGTAGACATTCTGTCTTTGATTCTGAAAGGAACAGGGCCATTTTCCCCTGACAGCTTTACTGAGTATAATTTACATACTATAAAGTTCACCCATTGTAAGTGCACACGTAATGATGTCCAGTAAATTACTCCCGGGCACCTGCCACTGCCATCTATCAGGCTGTCTCTTTACCCCTCCTGCCCATCACATCAGCCCCACCCCCATTACATGTCCCAAGCAACACAAATATGCTTTCTGCCTCTGCAGAGTTGCCTTTCTGGACATTTCTAGAAAGGAAGGCTTTTCGATTGGCATGGCTTTGTTCTGTCTTTTGGTTTTTCTTCCTTCACAGAGCTGAGTGTGTTAGAGATGTCACCATGTTGGCTCTCAGGGGGCCCCTTCGTGGGGATAGACCATGTTTGCCACACCCACCCACCATCATTACAGGGACATGGTGTGTTTCCACTCTTTTTGGCTGAACTGGGAGTGCTGTGTCTTTGTGTGGACTAAAGTTCCCTTGTCTCTGTAGACACTTTGGAGTGGAATGGCTGAACGGTATACAAAAATTCCAGTTGAACTTTTTAAGGCCTTTCTTTCAAACAGGCCACCATGTGGAGCTTGCTCTAAAATGAGTGGATGGGGGCCACCTTTCCTAGGCTTATTAACACAATTAAACAAACGTACCAGGCAGAGGACAAAGTCTGCCTGGCACAGGTACTCTGGTCCCATGCTTAGGCTGGCACTAAAGGCTTCATGGAAGACCTGGTCCAGGCCACCCCACGCTGTGAACCCAGTTTGCCCAGCCCTGGAAAGGAGCAGGGATGCCCGCCTTGCCGCCTCCCTCCATGGCGACCAATCATCAGATCGCTTCCACGTAGCCAAAGCGTGAAAACCTCCAGTTTCGAGAAGCAGCCGCATCAGGCACGGACTGTTGGAAGCTGTGGAGCCCTCTCCCCCAGGGAGATGACAAAATTTTCTTTGCAATTAAAATTCCTTTGAAACTGGGACCAAAGAAAACGCAGAGCAGAGAGCTTTTCAAACGGAAGGGAATGCTCCTCTGTAGCAATTACCATGCCTGCATTCCAACAGGCTGCTTCCTCCTCCCTCCTGCCAGCGGCAGCAGGGAGCTGCCCTGCCTGGGCTCTGCTTCTCCGTTCAGCGAGGCCCCCAGGCCCTTTTTCCTGGATGGTCCCAGCTTTTCTGCTCAGTCTCAGCTTCTACATCCCTCTCTACATCCCTCGGCGCAGGGTTTGGCTTACATGGTCCACTTCCTGTGAGACGCCCTTCCCGCCCATCTCATCTGCCAAGACCAAGCTCCATATGTGCGTTCCCCTAGTCAGTCCTCCCTGCTATCTCTGCCTGCCAGTGCCCTTCCCTCATCAGACCACCTTCCGGCCTCTCACCACCCACCAGCTCTGTTGGAATCTTGGCCTGAGCATGATGAGAAATGCCCTTAAGGAGTTGGGTTGTGCAGGGAGTTGGTGGCACACACCTTTAATCCCAGCACTTGGGGGGCAGAGACAGGAGGATCTCTGCGAGTTCAAGGCCAGCCTGGTCTACAAAGTGAGTTCCAGGACATTCAAGACTGTTACACAGAGAAACCTTGCCTTAAAAAACAAACAAAAAGAGAGCCAGGACGCTGCCATTCTAACTTCATGTCCTTCATTCAATCAACAAATAGTTATTTCATCCATTTTTTGAGACAGGGTCTCATTTAGTCCAGGCTGAACTATAACCCTCAAGGTCTGGCCCCACCCCCGGATCTATTTCCTCCAGCTCATGCCTTCCCTGAAGGTCACAGAGCTTTCCTGAAGTCCTACCAGCTGGGGACCAAGTGTTTAAACCTGCAAAGGACCTTCAAGTTTGCTTGTTTTTGAGCTAAGGTCTCATGTACCCCGGGCTGGTCTTGAACTCAGTATGTGGCTGAGGATGACCTTGAGCCTCTCGACTCCAACTTCAGGGTGCTGCTGGGACCACAGGCATGCATCTCCATGTCTCATGTGTACAGTGCTAAGGATCAAACCCAGGGCTTCCAGCAAGCACTCTTCCGACTGAACTCCATCTCTAACACAACAAATATTTATGAAGCCATTAAAATATGCCACATGTTGTGTCCAAGCCTTAGAGATTAGCCATCTCAGTGTTTAGAAACCGAGCACTGAGGTTTGGGGACAAACCCTTCAGCCAAAAAAGAGCTCAGAATGCTGGATAAAATACAAAAAGCATCTTATTAAAGCATCAAAGAGCTGACAAGCCAGCCCTTTGTAAGGAATTACCAGGAATTATTAGGTCAAAACTGAAGGGAAAACAGAAAGCCAGGGCACTAGAGAGCAGAGAATCAGCGTTCGCCCTCAGGACATGGGCTGATCTCAGGAAATGTGAATTCAGTTTTTAATGATCTCACTTGGAAAGGGAAGGGAAGTCCAAGTTCATGGTCCCAATGAGGAGGCAGTCAGGCTGGAGACCCTTCCCAGAACCACTGGGTCTCAAGGGCTTCGCCCTGGGGGTACCAAGGAAACAGAAGGAAGTAGCTAAGATTCACCTGAGCCACTCAGTCATCCAGCAAACCCAGGACTTTAGTTTAAAGTCGAACCCAGAGTCAAGTGCTGGTGCTTTTAAAAAAAAAAGAAAGAAAGACCACTGTGGCAGGCTTCAAGTTCTCTCTTAAGATAAAAATTAAAATAAATTGGTCAAGAGGAAGTTTAAGATAACCAGACATGTCAGAGAACAATACAGAATAAGCTGAGCAGAGGACACAACAAACCGAACATGACACCCTCGCCTCTCCTGAAGCACAGTCCACAGAGAAGACAGATGACACTCTTCTCCAGGACATCCACAGCACTGCTGTGCCTCAGTTTCCCCAGCCTCTCAGCAGCTCTGCTGTCTGCTCTCTGGTTAACCCCATGACTCAGTGTTTTGGGTGACCCTCAGCTCCCTGCTTCCTTCCCTTCCTGCTCCATCCCCTCTCTGTTTCCTCTCTTATGTGGCTGTGCCCAGAGCCTGCTGTGTCTCTCCTTCATGACCTCAGCATCCCTTTAGCTTTAAATGTCACCTGCAAGCTGAGGATGCCTTGATTTATGTCCCCAGCCTGGGCTCGTCCTTGGAGTTCTTTCCAGATCGTCCCTTGCACCTGCCTGCTATACGTCTCCGTAGGCACGTATCAGGAACATGTCAGGCATAGCCCACCCACATGCTTGCTCCCACCACAGCCTCTGTTTCTCTTGCTAAATGCTCCCACTGTCCACTGTGAAGCCATAACCCTGGATCCCTGGTTGGAATGGAATGGGAGGCAGAGATGGGCCAGGTGGTCATTCAGGTAGAATAATGTTCAGGTGGGAAAATGAAGGCTTCTGTCACGTAGAGCTCCCAGCCTTTTGGCTCAACCACAGGACACATATTGGGGTCATTCGCTGAGGTGACTTTGGGCTTGCTAGTGCTGAGGCTTAGTCGAAGCTCCTAAGTGAGGTGGCCATGGATCTTACCCTTCAACTTCAGACTCAAGACCAAAAACATTAAGGTTGGCAACCACCATGGTGTTGGGGTAACTGAGGCCATCTGCCTGAGTAGGCTTGGCCAGGAATGAGTGAAGCGTTTCACTGGGCACTGAGGAGGCTATGGTTTTGAAGGAGGGCCAGAGGCATTGTGGGAGAGGTGAAGGGTGCCGGCTGTTCAGTAAGGTTTCAAATACCATTGAGGATGAGGAACATGAAGACTGGGGACAGCTGTTGGACTGGGTGGTATGGCAGCCATGGATGATCTCAACATGCTGAGAGTGAACACTTGGTGGTAACGGTTTGACAAGAGCATGGGCTATGAGGCAAAGAGACAGGGGTCTTGCCAACCTGCTGAGTTCTCTAGCCAAGGGAAGAGGTTGGCCCAGGGAGATATGTGCTTAGTTAGTGCCTACTAGAAGTTTCAATGCTGATGTCCAGCAGGGGGCTTGCTGGGAGATACAAGGGAAAGATATTTCTTTGATTTCTGGTCTGGTCCAAGATAAAGGGGCCACTTCTAGTGATGATGGCCTTCTTGCTAGCAGGACCCAGAATAGCTCAGGACATTGTGGTAGGAGATGGGACAGGTGGGACCTAGGCAAAGTGACCCTGAGGCAGCCTGGGTTTCAGATAACCCAGGAGTCAGCCATATCCATTACTTTTCTCATAGCTGTGACCAAATACCTGACCTGAAGCAACTTCTGGAAGGATGGGTCTATTTTGGCTCCTAGTCTGAGGAGACATAGTCCATTGTGGTGGTTAGAGCTTCAGGGTGGTGACTCTGTGGGTTCAGACGCACAAGGCTCCTGCTTAATCACTTCTCTGAGAATTGGGAAGCAGAGACTAAGGAATGCCTGTGCTCATCTGACTTTCCTTTTTTTTTTTTTAAATTCAGTCTGGGATCCCAGAACACCGGAAGTAGTGTCACCCAAATTGATAGTGGGCATTTCTTCCTCAATGAATCATCTCTGGAGCCTCCCTCATAGGTGTATCTCCCAGGTGACTCTAAAGTCTAGTCAAATTGACAGTAAAGATAGCCATCACATCTGTTAAGATCCATCAGTATGATCATGAGGGCACACAGAACACCTTACAGGTCCCATCTCTTCAAATCTCATACTAGGGGACCAGCAAGTTGGATCAGTGGGTGGAGGTGTGTGCAGCCAAGCCTGACAACCTGGGTTTGATCCCTGGAATCCATATGGTGGGAGGAGAGAGCAAATTCTGTCAAGCGTCCTCAGACCGCCGATGATAGGTAGATAGGTAGGTAGATAGGTAGATAGATAGATAGATAGATAGATAGAATGTAAAGAAATCTAGAGAGCCTTGTACTGGGGTCAGGGTCAGTGTTTCACTGTGTATTCCAGAAGTGACTCACCATCTTTATAGGTAGCCACAGGGAAAAGAAGATCCTGGAATGTTGGGTGGGCTTCTGGGAAGCCTAAGTTCTTGAGGTGGATGGTTTTGCTACAAAACCAGGAGCAGGTGCTTGTCCTTAGACAAGACAGCACACATGCAGGGGCAAAGACAAGAATACAGGTGGGTTGTGTTACCTGTAAGGTCATGTTGCCAGGTTGTGTGTGGGGAACTCCTTAGTGAAGATTCACAGGGGGCTCCTCCAGGGGCATGGAATTGGAGGTGAACCCCCCCTCCCAGCAACCACAAGGCTTCCTGAGTGAGTACTCACAGGGGGCTCCTCCAGGGGCATAGAACTGGAGGTGAACCCCCCTCCCAGCAGCCACTTTGTTCCCCTTTCACTCTCAGACTCTGATTCTCTCGCCTGTGGAAAATAATAATCACGGCTCACCTGGTTCCGGTACTTGACTTTCCAGAGAATTACTTTTGTATTTGCCATCTACTCAAGCTTTAAAAGAAAAAATCTTGGAGGATTTATTTTCCCTGTTTTACTGAAGCTCAGAGAGGGGAAGCAACTTTCCTTAAGTCACACAGTTGGCAGGAGCAAAGTTAGGGACTCAGGGTAGCCCAGCTGCGACTCCCACATGGATCCTACCAGTCCCGCTCCTGCCTTCTCTATAGCAATGAGCAGATTTGGGGGCTACCCAAGCATCTCAGGCAGTCCTTACAACAGAGACCCATGTGTGCGTTAGTTGGCTTGCCATCAACAGCATCCTCCGGAGATGGCTACCCGTGACTGCCATCCACAGCTTTAAAGGCAGGAAGGAGAGGATTAAGCCTTGAAGGGAGTGCCAGGCTCGGCTTGCATTCTGGTTCCAGCCTGAGCAGGGAGATTAGGGAGAAGAATCCTTATCTGCCAGTTCCATCGCTTGTCAGGAGAGGAAATGGAGGAACACCCCTCAGGCCTGGCACCGGCATTGTCTATCTGTCACCCCAGATGGGACCTGGCTCACAGTCTGGAGGGCTACTGGGCCAAACTGGATTGCAACCAGCACTCCCAAGTGTCCAACCTGCAGCCATGAGACCTGGTGGTAGCACCCCTGCTCCCCTCCACCAACCCCCCTCCCTGTGCCCTTTGCCTGTCTGTTTGGGACACATGCAGGTCAGTGAGGCAGTTCCTGGTTCTGTGATGAAACCAAGGTGCTGGGTCTAGCCCCATCTCTCCCTCTCAGCTTTCCCTGGGCTGATACATCCTCCCCAAGACTTTACACAAGCTATTTTCTCTGCCCATGATTCCCTTCCCACGGCTCTCTATGCTGAGTTCCTCCATAACTTTCCACGATGCTCAAACGTCACCTCATTCAGAAGTCCACAGGAACTTGTATGTAAGCAGGCTGGACTGAACTGAAGCCTGGGTTAAGCTTCATTTGGGAGATGGACTGGATCCTGGTCCTGCCCTCCAGAGGTCCGGGGCTGCAGTAGAATAGGAATTTATAATCCCAGAAGTCCCCAAGGGTGTGGACAGGAGGGGACAGTCCCTGGTGGCACAGTCTGGGTGAGGGAGCACTTAACTCAGACCAGGCCCCAGGAGAAAACAGGCAGGGCATGTTCCCTGGAATGGCATCTGTTCTTGTGTCTCCCTGGCATGGACCATGGAACCCCAGGTAGAAGTGTGGCTCAAACATCAGACTGTGTGGTCTTGGTGAAGTCATTTGACCTCTCTGTGCTTCATATCCACAGCAATGGGGGCAGGAGCTGCCTCAGGGTGCTGTGTGAGGATTCAGCGGCTTTTCATGTGAGATACTCAGAGCGAGGGTGTTATGCCAAGGATGGCAGGCTTGCGGAAGCTCTTTGTTGGCAGATCCGAGCCGACCGTCACCTCACTCCGGGCCTCTCTATCAGGAAAGCAAGACAGTGATAGGTTTCCAATTCTGCTATCCTGTCATGAAGTGAAGGGAGGAGGTGACAGCAGGGGGTAGGGAGAGTAAGGGGATGGTGAAGAAACCCCCAGAACCAAGTGGAGAAGACCTGGATTGGACAAGGCAGTGTTTAGCAGAAGGCAGAGGGTCTTGAATGCTGAAATAGTGTCAGCAAGGGGCAGCTGAGCCAGGCCCATCATTAGGTAGCTGTGCTAATCATTGGAGAAAATGTTCTCGCTGCCAAGGGAGTGCTCTGGTCGCTAGAGGAACGTGAGCAGTGGCTGAGATCTACAGTGGCTGTCCTGGCCCAAGACTGCCATCACTGGTTCTGGAGCCCTGGACAGCAACTGCAGCTGTCCAACCTCACAGTCCAACCCCCAGGTGTTCATAAACATACTGCAGACAAGGGTGGCACCTGTGCCAGTAGTGAACAGGAGAGATAGGACGTTGGCTGGTGCAGCGGGTCAGCGACGGTGTCTGTGCTGTAGTGATGGGAAGACTGGGTAAGTGGACAGAATTATTCACTATAGCTAGTGTTTGTGTTATCCCAACCCCAAGTTTCTGGAAGCCACACTCCTGGCCTTTCCTCTCCCTGCTGAGGAGGCGGGTGGCCCAGCTGAAGCCTGGGGCTGCGGAGGCTCCAGCCTGCAGCCTCCCCAAGGAGCCTGCCATGGTTACCAGCTGCCTGCAAGGAAAGGCTATAAATCCTGAGCAGGCAGGGGTGGTGGGGGGAGAGCCACGTGGGGGGCGAGAAGGGGGGGCATCTAAGTGGAATTGAATCTTGTTTAAGGAGGAGACCCACGCCTCCCCGGGCCTGTAATTTACTGCGAGGTTGACAAGATGAAAGCGGAATGTTCAGTGGCATAATCGTCGGGACCTCAGGGAGCTGCGGGAGATGAGCCGCGAGGCCAGTGGTGGCGGCCTGGCTTTGAGAGAGATCTGGGGCGCTGATCCTGCTGTGAGCTCAGCAGGCAGCAGGCCTGGGGCTCCCTCCTCTGCGACTGGCAGGGCCTGGCTGGCTAAACCCCGGCTCAGGCTGCATCCTGCCTGCTGTCATCTTGAGAGCTGAGGTCAGGTCCTTGGTTTGTGGTAGATTTGATTCAGTGGAATGCGCCACCCTGCATGCCCGTGACTCACAGCTGCAGACAGTAGGTACTGAGGTCTTGATGAGGAAATGCTGCAGCTACAATGAGCTCCTGACCCCAGGCTGTTCATGGGGTGGGCAATCCAGCACCTGGCAGATTTAGAAGCCAGGCCTGGCCTGGCCTGGCATCAGACCCCCAGAGGCCTCCATGGGGCCTGCTGTTATCAATTGGCACACAGAGCTCAACTTCAGGGCCTGGTCCAGACAGCTGACCCCCCCTCCACCCTCTTCCATCCTCTGTGTGTGTGTGTGTGTGTGTGTGTGTGTGTGTGTGATGGGAACACTCTGCCCCACAGAGGAAAGAGACAGAGTATAGCCACAGAAGCCGGGTCTGTGACTGCCTGCTCCCTCATCCAGCTCCACCATTTTACAGAAGGGAAGAGTGAGACTCCGAGGGTTAGGGATGCAGTCCAGGCTGGGGCAGAGTGAAGGTGTCTCAGGAGCTGGACCCACACTAGAGTGATGGGCACAGCCCTTCATCCCATGTCTTAGTAACTAGAGATGCATGTCTGTCAAATTGTGTGCCAGTTCCCAAAACAATGATAGTAAGTTAGGCATGGCGACTCTTGCCAATGATTCCAGTATTTGGGGGGCAGAGGCAGGAGGATCAGAAGTTGAAGGTCATTTTTTTTCTATATTGTGAGCTTGAGGCCAGCCTGGCCTATGGAGATTCCATCTCAAAAAATAAAGGGCCAAGGAGATGGCTTAGCAGCGCTTGCCACACAGATATGAGGGCCTGCCTTTGTGTCCCCAGCACTCACAGGATGGGCCAGGCACAGCGGTGTGTGTCTGTAATCCCAGCGCTGGGAAAGCAGAGATGGGAGATCTCTGGGGCTTAATGGCCAAGCAGTCTAGTGAGCCACCATCTCCAGTTTTGCTGAGAGATCCTGTCTCGAAAGCATTAAGTGAAAGGGCTGGAGCAACGGCTCAGCAGTTAAGAGCCCTGGCTGCTCTTGCAGAGGACCCAGGTTGAGTCCCCAGCATATACATGGCAGCTTACAACCATCTGTAACCCAGTTCTAAGAGATCCAATGTTCTCTTCTGTCCTCCACAGGCACGTGGTATGCAGACATGTGTTCAAGCAAAACAGCCATACACACTAAAAGGAAAAATAAAAGAATAAAGTAGAAAAAGCAGCTGAGGATGACACTAGACATCAACCTCTGGCCTTTATGTGCACTCCAGTGTGCGTGCACACACAAACACACACACACACACACACACACACACACACACACACACACACACACACATACACACACGCATACCCATACATATATACACATAAACACGCACACATAGAAATAAATAAGTTAATAAGCAGTAAGCACTTGCCCTGGTTATAGGAGTAAGCTGAAACGTGTACTCTTGGTTCAGAGTCACACATACAGTGGATGCTTGATGCCAGTTCCCTGCCCAGAGCTGCTCTGTGTCAAGAGCTGCTACAGAACCTTCCCAGGCCAGCCAGGCTGTGTGACCAGACTTCCTCCTCCAGGTCCTGGCTTCCCTGCTTCCTGGCTAGCTCTCACCCTAGTCAAGTGACTCTACCTCTCTGTGCCCCAGTTTCTAGAGGTGACCATCAACTCCTTGGTGACTTGGACAGCACCGGAAGCCCTGCGGAGGACTCAGCCCAGTAGGCAGAAAGTACAGGCTTTGACTTTCATGTCCTCCAATGTCCATGCCCCCAGCCTGTGGAAAGTTATAGAAGCACTCTGTGTCCTTTACTGATGTGATCGTCACAGTCACCGTTTCAGATGCTCCGGGGCTGGGTGGAGGGCTGTATGCTGAATAAGCTCCCCATATGTGGCCACCATGGTTCTGAAATGAACCCTGGGAATCAATTATGACCTTCTATTGTAAAGAAACCCAGAGACAGCAGAGACTGGCCCGAGGTCACACAGACTGGTGATATCAGAGCCAGGCTCCTGTCCCATCCTGCCCCACCTCCCAGCCCATGGAGCTTTCTCCTCTACTGCAAAGGCACAGATGCCTTAATGTCATCTGCTTGGGTGGCAGTAAAAATTAACTACCCTGAATACGAGCCTCATCATGCAGCCTCTGAGCCCAGGGAGGCTGACAGGAATGTGCCACATGAGCCCCTGGGGTACCCAGGTGCTCCCTCCATAACTCCTAGGTTCCCCCACACACACACCTGCAGCTCTCCCTTGCCTTGGCTTGGTGAGACCCTACTCAAGGACACAGTGGGCAGTAGTTGAGACCTTGAATGGCAGAGCTAAGGCGGGGCTAGGCTGAATTTGGCTGCAAGGTCCCTCGGGTCCCCCCAAGTTTTCTTCCAGTCTGGGAGGTAGGTTTGTTTTGGGGTGACACTTCTTGGATGGGGACCTCTCTGTGCCCCAGGGGACCTCCTCTGGTTGTAGCTACCTATTCCAGCAGCTGTGGAAAGGAGAGAGCACCCATGGGGAGGCATCAGGGTTCTAGTGGCATGGAGAAGCTGGAGCCACGTGTATGCTCAGTAAGAGTGTACAGAGCCCTCAGGGGTAGCAGACAGAACACCAGGACACAGACAGTCTAGGAGGTAAGACAGGAAGAAAAAAAGGGAAGGAATAAGCAAGTCAGAAGGCAGAGCAGAAAGGAAATGAGGAAGAAAAGGAAGACAGCAAAGGGATGGAACAGGTAGAGGAACCGTGGCAGGCTGTAATGCGGCAGTGTGCAAGAGTGGAAAAGTTCCATATCCGAGTAAAGGGGACGCTCGTAGCTACAGTGTGGAGGGAAAAAACCAAAAGAATGTATACAGAAGGAGCTCAAAAGAAAGTAAAACAACAAAGGAGCCAGTTGCACAGAAACGTTTAGTGAAGTGATCCCAGACAAGCAAATCAAAGGGCTATTCTCAAAGGCAGGGCAGGGGGACCTGTTGCTGGGTCTCAGAGGACAGAAGGCAGGGCTTCTGGGGAGGGTGTGGCTTCCAGAGTTTTGATCGAAGGGTGGATCCATTTTTCCATTTTGTAATTATTAGTTACAGCATGTGCTAATGATTTGTGCCGTTTTCAGCACTGAGACTGAAATTCAATTTTAACCGATTATGGAAAGTCCAGAATGGGGGGGGGGAGAGGGAAAGAGATGGCAATCCACTGTGGGGGGGACAGCCTTCTGGGGCTTTGCTCGGCTGGCACCTCAGCGGGTCCCTGCCCCCCATCCAGCCACGTTTGTAAAATGGAATAAATATTGACACGGCCAGGATGGTATTCAATTTGTCCTGATCACTGGGCCGCGGTGAGTTCTGACGGGGCGCGGTGTAAAACAGCAGCCGGGATGTAATTTCTACTGTCAACATGATGTACAGCGAGGCTGTGCCTGCAGCGCTGAATGTGGGCAGGGCGGGGGCGGGGCATGAGGCAGGTGTAACCCCAACACCTGGGACAGGGGTGAACACGCTGGCCCTGGCAGGTGAGCAGCAGTCAGACCCAGGAAGTGCTTGTGTGCGCATGCCGGTGTAAAGTGACGCACCCTCGGAGCTCCTAGCTGACTTCAGGTCAGAGAAGAGTATGGTCCCAACTCGTGTGCCCTTCCCAGCAGCCACCGCAGCCCCCTTTGCCCATCTGTATCCGTCTTCCCATGCCACAGCCTATGGGAATTCCAGATCGACCCCCAACTAGCTGTGTGACCTTGGGCAAGTCCTCAACCTCTCTGAGCCACTGGCCCTCCTTTCTGTAATGGAAATTTGAGAGACAGCTATTTGGAGACTGCAGTGAGAGGGTGGATGTGGAATGTCCTGCGTTTATCTGTCACCCCTTATTATTAGCTAATTGGATGACTCTGTGCCTGGCACGGAGGAGAGGCTCTGTGAGTGTGGCCCAGTCTGCACTGACTCATGCCGCCTGCCTGCTTGTCTTCCTTTTCTGTAGCCATGACCTGCGCAGGTCGTTTCCCCAGAGGACCTGGGTCCTGGTTCCCACAGCTCCTTCCCAGGGAGGAGACCATCAGGAGGAGGAGGAAGAGGAGGAGGAGGAGGAGGAGGAGGAGGAGGAGGAGGAGGACTGAGTTTATGGGGTTACGTGAGAAACAGAGAAGGTGGTGCTTGTGAAGTGCGGGATGTGCCTGGCTCTTAATAGGTGATCAATAAATGTCAGCGAAAACAGAAAAATAAAACCGGGAAGCCGTCCTCCGGCTGCCTCCTCCCACCTCCCCTCAGGTCAATCCATCATGGAGTCTGCTCTGCTCTGCTTCCTAAATATTTCAGAGCTGTCACTTTCTCTCACCCCACAGCGGCCTCCCAGATCTGAACCACCACCGCTGTCTTCTCCAGACACCACCTCTGCCTTTGGACATTGTTCCTCAAGCCCAGGCACAACCACGTCTTTAAGCACAAGCTCACTCCCGTCCCTCTACTTAGGACCCTGTCCCATCTCTGGCTCTCCAGCTCAGATCCCGAGCCCTGGATCCCCTCTCCACCATAGCTAGTTAACTTTTTTTAAAGACAGGGTCTCCTGTAGCCCAGGTTAGCCCCAAACTCACTAAGTGACTGAGGATGACCTTCCAGATCCTCCACCCTCCCCACACTAGGATTGTATGAGTGCGTTGCAGCATCAAACTAGGATACTTATTTTATATTGCATCCTGGCCATGACCTTTCAGCTCACCACCTTGGCCTAGAATGTTCTTTAGACTGTCCCTGATTGTATCTCATGGGCCATGGAGAGTTTTACCTCCAAGTCCTTCCCAGGGGACCATTTTCTAGCCACTTCTCCCACCCGTGATGAGGTCGTGTCTCTTATACACATGTGGGGTGCCTGTGTTTATCTTTACAGCGGTTACTCCAATTGGGAATTTTATATATATTATATATATATATATATATATATATATATATATATGTAGAATCAGTGCATGAGTGAGTGTAACATATACATATATACATACACAGAGTGGGGGGGCAGTCATGGGACACAGACCGAGCTCAGTGGGCTCCTCAGCCTTCAGCAGGGGTCTGGCGTGTAGTAGCTACTCAGTTAATATTTCATGAATGGAAGAGACAGCAGGAAAGGGAACTGCAGCCCTGCAGTCTGGGGAAAGAGATTAAGCAGCAACCACCCTGCCTTTCCTGTCCTTCTTACCCTGGACCATGCAGCCAAGCAGCCATGCCACCTTTATCAAGCCCCCATGTCCCGAGCCATGCAATAAAGTAGAAATGAGGGGCAGAGGGCAGCTTGTGAGGCCCCACAGCCAGCAAGCTAACACTGAAAGCCAGATAAAGCCAGTTCCTGAGCTCTGGGCTCAGGAGACTGTGAACTCCCTAGGCTAGGAGGAGACAGGGGGATTGAATGGGGAGAGTCTCTCTGGGCAAGCCATGCCCAGCCCTAATGACAGGAACAAAGGCCCTGAGGCATGAGCGTCCTAAACGGCAATGTCGGGTTAGTTGCTGTCGGTCAGTGCTTCTTGCTGCTGTGACAGAACACTTCGGCAAAGGTTGATTTGGACTCAGAGGCTTTCCGCCATGGTAGGCTGGTTCAGAGTGTCATGTCAGGGAATGGGTGTGAACCACAGCTGTTCACTATTCAGGGAGCAGGAAACAGAGCAAGGGGAACAGAGGGAAAGTATGTCCTACAGGAAGCTTTCTGAAATGTAGTCGGACTTTTCTTTGTGGGACTGCCAGCTCCCCATGACACAGAGACTTAATAATAATTATGAAAGCTTGGTCTTAGCTTAGGCTTTTTCCCAACTAGCTCTTATAACTTAATTAAACTGTTTTTGTTAATCTATGTTTTGCCTCATGGCCCTGTTATCTCTCCTCTGAACTGTATGTCCAACTTGCTCTACATCTCTTGTATTCCTTCTCCTCTTCCTCTCTCTTCCCTGGAAATTCTGCCAATCCTCTCTGGCCAAGCTATTGGCCGTACAGTGCAGCTCTTTATTAAACCAGTTGTAAGGTGCCTTAGGCAGAGACACATTTTCGCAGCGTACACAAATATCCTGCAATAATGTCCTTCAAAGACATGCCCTGGTGACCTGTCTTCTCCCCACAGCCCACTGAGTTAGTCTAGCAATGACTGGTCACTAAGGAGGTCAGAGCACTCATGATCTAATCGCCCCCCAAGGCCCCGCCTCTGGCCACCTCCTCACTGAGGTTGGAGCCTTGCACACGTGAGCACCTAGCAGGAATTTCAGATCCAGAGCACAGCCAGGGTATCTGCACCTGCAGATGGGCACCAGGCAGTGTTAGTGTATAGAGAATGTAGGTTTGGGTCCTGAGGGGGTGGCCACATGTGTGGTGGCCAACAGTCTGAGCTTTTAGAGCCAACTGATCAGAGTTCAAGTCCAGGCTCCAAAGCAGGTCAAGGTGTGACCCGAGCAAGTCACATAACCACTCTGTGCCTCAGTTTCCTTACCTGAAAAACCAGTGGCCACCTCTAAAGGTTGGGGGTGAGCAGACAAAACCTGTGATCTACATGGGGACAGACGAGCCCATCTTGACTCCACAAGAAGAGGCTGGGGAGGTTTTGAACTCAGTGATTGGTGGGGCACGCTCAGCTTAGAAGAGGTGTCTGAGATCCTGGGCAGCCTTTGCACATGTGAGGTGTGTGTGTCGGAGGGTGAAGGCCCCAGCTCTGACACACTCTCCCTGTCTCTCATCTTTCCTCACTGGGTACATCTGGCTTCCAAGCCAAGAAGTCCTGGAAGACCCTGATCCCACACTAGTACATGCCAACACCACGCCAGCACCACACCATTACATGGCAGCACCACACCAGCCCACCATTACATGCCAGCACGGGTGCTGGGCATGTGACCCTACTCTGGCAGTATCTAGTACTGCCCAAGCTCATGCTCCATGTGTAGCAAGCTTACTAAGGGCAGCACCAGCTGGGTTCTTGTTTACAGCACTACATTGCCTTCTACCTGGGATCCTGAGAGGGGAGCGGGCACAGTGTGGCTGGCGCAGCACCCTCCTGCCTAGGGCACTGGGAACCATTCTTCCCAAGGGCAAGAACTGAGCTGGTGGAAATCATGTCCTCCAGGGAGCAGGCTGCGCTGGTGGACACAATGTGCTCCAGGTCCAGGATCCAGCAGGCATTGTGCCCTAGGACTCGGATAGGGCAGACAGGTGCCAGCCTGCCAGGCAAAGTGCCCACTGGCAACCCTGGGAGCCCTGAGGGCATAGAAAAAGGACACGGGTGAGCCTGCAGTGCCAGGTGGAAGGAGAAAGGAAATGAATGAATGACCATCCCCACCCTGCATCTCCCTGCCCCAAACACCAGCCCTTCCCTAGGGCTCGGGCAGCTGCCTTCCACTCTGTCAATCAAATCTCATCTCCACTCTCCTTGGCACAGGACCCCAAAATCGGTCACATTTG
This sequence comes from Cricetulus griseus, assembly GCF_003668045.3. Lineage (NCBI taxonomy): Eukaryota > Metazoa > Chordata > Mammalia > Rodentia > Cricetidae > Cricetulus > Cricetulus griseus. Next base: position 14,235,937 of record NC_048599.1, read on the forward strand.
GGCCTGGCTAGCAATTGTTCACAAAATATGTGAGCAAATGAACGAATAAGTGTATGAATAGTCTCTCTGAGCCCCCTTTCCAGCCAGGATGTCTGGTATGTAACAGGAGTTCAAGGGAAGCCCAAAAGTGACCAGAAACAGGTATTGCTGGCCCTCTAACATTACTGCTCAACACCAGCTCTCTCTCCAGCAACAACCTCAGCATCCAACCTTGTCCCCCTAAGGCCAGCACAGTTACTCCCAGTTCCAGATAAGAACAGTGAGGCTCAAAGATACAGTGGGGTACCCAGGCCCCTCACAGTCCAGCCAGATGTCAGGTCCCAGCCTGGCCACGTAGCCTCATGGGTGCCAAGGGTGTGACTCTACCTCTCCAACCTGAGCTGGAAAATTACCTGGAGTCTGGAGGAGCAGGCTGGTGTGACAAGCCACAGGCTGCACCATGAAGTCTCTTCCACTTTGTCCTGCCTGAAAGTCACTGTGCCCAGCCCTCTCCTGGCTCCTGGCATAATGACCAGTTAGGAGACAAATGTTAAACAGGCAGGAAAAGCCCTTGTCTGTCCCCAGAGAGACAGCCAGATGACAAAGGAGAGCTGGCACCCTCGCCTTGGCAGTGGCAGTGCCAGGGTACTGAGAAATCCAGACAGGACGTGCTGGCCACTACTGCAGAATGCAGGTGGACAGAAATAGCACAGCAGCAGTGGTTATGCCCAGAGTACAGGCAAAGCTGAGGATGGCCGGCCGAGTCAGGGCTCCTTTGCGATGGGGAGGTCACCTTCTCCCAGGCAGCAGCTGAACTCTAGAACAAGCCTCTCCTGAGACCTGCCCAGGCCCTAGTATGTGCTTCACTCTGGAAATGAGTGCAATCTTTGTTGCTGAGACCCTTGTCCTCACAGCGGACAGCAAGCCTAAGATGCAGCCTCTGCTAGACAGATCTAGGGTGCTGTGGGGAAGGGAGAGTGGGGATCTAAAGGAAGCAGGCACTAGACTGGGGTCCAAAACCAGGGCAGCTGGATGGAGTGGTTCCACAACACCATTCGAAACAAATTTCTCCGTCTTTTCTTAGCACAACTTTGCAGCTTGGAATAGCTCTCTTTCTCATTCCAAAATGGCTGCTGTTGCTCCGGTCGCTGCCTACACACTCAGAAAACAAAAACTTCCTCCTCAAGGCTTCCCCCTCTACTAGGAGTAGGAATATTTTCCAAGAAGCTTCCCAGAAGATAGCCCTTTATGTTTTATTGGCCAGAATTGTGTTACAGGACACTCTGTAAACCAATTACTTGTGGGGAGGAGGAAAGGGGCTTTTGCTGGTGTACACCAGTCACTGCTCACAGAGGAGAAGTTGAGCACAGGAGACCCCAGTAAGAATGGACGTTGAAATGAAACAAACAGAAAGGACAGGGGTCAAGTCAGTGCTTCCCAGCCAGCTGTGGCTTTTTACTCCTCTTCATACTTTTTAGTCACCACAAAAACCAGCTGCCATGTCCCCTGCCCCTGCCCCTGTCCGCAGGCTCTCTCTTTCTGTGACTTCCAGCCTCCCCTCCCATCCATGCCTAAGTCCTCCGTTTGCTCCCTCGCTCATGTGGCCTGATCTCCATGCTTTGTTGTTGTTGCTTTTTGTTTCTTCTAAATGCTCTCTGTTACTCATGCCAGGGCAAGTGCTTCTAATCCACAGGGCTTGGCTGGCAGTCAACAGTCAGCACATACTGCTGAAGCAATAAATGGGAAGTGGTACATTTCCCTGGTGCAAGGAAAATGTGGGAGAGGACTCTAGCACCCACATGGGGACTTCTTAAGGGAAGGAGTATATCTTTATGCCATCATTGTTCCAGGAATCTTGAGCTCCTATCTGGCTTGGGGGTGGTGTTCAGAGGGTTTGGGGTAAGCTGGATAGATGGATGGTTAGTGTACGGATGGATGGATGGATGGATGGATGGATGGATGGATGGATGCATGGATGCATGGATGGATGTGTGGATGTGTGGATGGATGGATGGACGGATGGATGAGTGGATATGTGGATGGATGGATGGGTGTATTGATGGATGGATGAGTGGATGGATGGATGGATGGATGAGTGGATGGATGGATGGATGGATGGATGTGTGGATGGATGTGTGGATGGATGTGTGGATGGATGTGTGGATGGATGGATGGATGGATGGATGGATGGATGGATGGATGGATGTGTGGATGGATGGATGGATGGATGGACGGATGGATGAGTGGATGTGTGGATGTGTGGATGGATGGATGGGTGTATTGATGGATGGATGAGTGGATGGATGTGTGGATGGATGGATGGATGGATGGATGAGTGGATGTGTGGATGTGTGGATGGATGGATGGGTGTATTGATGGATGGATGAGTGGATGGATGGATGGATGTGTGGATGGATGGATGGATGGATGGATGGGCAACTCTCCCCTTTGGACAGTGATTTCCCTATGGCATTCCAGAAGCAGACTACAACCCCTTTCGGTGTCCTTTGGTCCTCCCTTCTCTAGCCATGCTGTCTAACCCTTGGCTTTCCTATCCATCTCACCAGAATTCCTTGTCCAAATCTCAAGCTCCCCCTACAGCGGGAAATCAACCCTGAGCGCTTGGCCCTCGTGCAGCACAGTGTTACTTTCCATAGGCTGCCAGCTGTCCAACCAACAAGCTGACACACCACATCCAAACGTGACTGTAAGGCGGCAACACAAGCCTCCTCCCTCCCTCACACCCTCTCTTCCCACAGTGTCTTCAGCTCCAGCAGAGGGCACCACACCGTGTCACATACACCCCTTTCTGACCTGTCCATACCCCCCCAGTCAAGCGTACTTCTCAGCACCTGCTTACATGCTCCTGGCTGCCATGACTCTGCATATGTACACACTTATGTCTGTGTCAGTGTGTGCTCGCCATACTCCTATGCTCAAACCTACCTAGTGTCCCATCTCACAGTAAAAATTGGAGAGACCCTACAGTTTGACACCCCTACCTCCTCACTCTTGCCCCTACTTGCTGCCCATGTCACCACACCAGGCTCTCTGATGGTCCCTCACTTCCAACATGTTTGTCTCTAGGGCCTTTGCTCTTGCCTCTCTCCCACAGGCCAGAATGCTCATTCTAGTTTTATGGCATCTCCTCTCTGCCTGAACAGATCTCTTTTGAACATCTTAATGACAAGGCCTTCCCTAGCCACTCTGTACAAATTATCATTTAAAATGATTGATAAGTTGAGAGATGACAGGTAAGTAGATGGATAGATGATAGAGAATGCATAAATACTCCCCAACCCTGTCACCCTGCTTTGTTTACTCCACAACACTTGACCATCACCTAATACAATTTTCTGTTACTATAACAGAATACTGGAGACTGAATAAGTTATAAATAAAAGAGGTAGCCGGGCATGGTAGTGTGTGCCTTTGATCCCAGCACTCAAGAGGCAGAGACAGGCAGATCTGTTAGTTTGAGGCCAGCATGGTCTACATTGTGAGTTCCTGGCTAGCCAGAGCTACAACAAAATACTCACCACAGTTTGTTTCCATCTATGGTCCTAGAGGTCGAGAAGTCCAAGGATATGATAGAAGTGTTGTGGTGGCCCAAGCTGAAAGAGCAAGCACGAACAAGGCTTTTGGGATTGCTTCACTTCCACTGTCTCCTAAGGAACTGGCCACAGTCTCTAGAGATCCGTATTAATTCACAATGACTCAAGCCCTCCTTTAAGGTCCCACATCCCAACACCCCACAGTGGCTCTCAAAACCAAAGCCAGACTGTGTCAGACAGGCATGCCCATTGCTCATGTCTGTGTTTCCTCTTCACGAAACAAGGGGGTCTGCTGAGCCTAGATCAGCGACCAGCAGATCTTTGTGACTTAGGGCAGCTGCCAAGTATGAAATGGTGTATTTGCATCTGCACTGAGTAGATGGATGTGCTGTGACAGGCCAGGCTGAAGAGCAAGTAAGGCAAGGCCAGCATTAACTGAGCCTAGCCAGGACTCAGTTTCTTAATCCCATTTGGGATTAAATAGCTCCACGCAGGAAGTTGAGCCCCATGGCCAGGGGAAGGCCACCCACATGCCCTGAGGCTCACACAGTCAAAGGAGAGTTGGATGGAGCCTGGGGCTCCACTTCTGTCCTCCTGGTCAGACAGAACCCCAGGGCAGGGTCTTGCTGTGGGTGCCCTCAGGCAAAGCTGCAACAGGAGAGGAGGAGGAGATCAGGCTGGCAGGCTATGCTGAGTGCAAGTAGCTGGCAGGCAGGCAGCCAGGGAGGCTGGCCAGTGGCTGGAGGGAGGGCCTGGAGGCTGAGGTACCATGGCCCAGGTCAGAGGAGGGGAAGATGGAAGCAGGGAAAGGGCCCGCCACATGCACCCAGTGGGAGCCTTATCCCCCAAGAGGGGTACCTCTCCCTTTCCCCTTGTACCAAGGAGAGCCCAAGTCCTGGGTTCAAGGTTTGCTCTGGCCTGCATAGCCTGTGCAACTTTCAGGTAGTGCTTTGGAACTCAACTTGCCCCCTCTCTGAAGTGGGAGCTTGAGTGAAGGCTTCAGCAGTCTTCTGTCAAGTGCACACCCCACCTCACCCCCAACTCCACCCACACAAAATCACCCAGTGATTGGACTTCAGATGAGCCTCTGCTCACTCCGGACCTTTGCATGTCCTGCTGCTCTGTGTCTGGCTGGCTTCCCTCAGCCTTCTAGACTCAGCCATTGTCACTTCTCTGAGAGACCCCCACACACACACCCATAATTCTCCACTCCCTCCTGCCTTTCTGCCATGTTTTTGCCTTCTTTTCACCCCTACTCTTTTGTTGTTGTTTGTTTTGTTTTGTTTTTTGAGACAGGGTTTCTCTGTGGCTTTGGAGGCTGTCCTGGAACTAGCTCTTGTAGACCAGGCTGGTCTCGAACTCACAGAGATCCCACTGCCTCTGCCTCCCGAGCACTCCACCCCTGCTCTTAATACTTGAGTGATGTTGTGGACCCTTTGCGCTCTGCTCCCCTCCCCAAATACCTGAAGGCCTAGACTCTGTTTATTGCTGTGGCCCCAGTGTCCCACTAGGGAGCTGGCATCAGGGAAGTGCTGGTAAATATTTATGGGGAGAGGAAAGGAACAGCCAGAAACCGAGAGTCTCTCTCCTAGTAACTGGTTCCATCCCGCTGCCTCACGCAGATGTTAAAAGTGTACCAAATGAGTGAGAGAATAAATGAATGAGATTCTTTTCTGTCTCCCAGATGCATTCGACAGTGCTGTCTGATGAATGAATGAGTGACTGACTCTCAGGGTGCTGCCCCCACCCCCCTTATAGGAGGTGTTATAAACAAAGAAATAAAAGGAGACAGAGCCATCGGCAGCCCAGTGCCTGCAAACACTAGGGGAGCTTCCCCTGGCCCACACCCACCAAATGGCCCCAGCCTTCCTGGCATCTCTGTCCCGAGGCCTCAGCACCACACACCCCTGCACCGCCCCCTCCCCCACATTGCTGCAGCATCGTGGAGCCCTGCAACTGCCTGTCGGAGCCAGGGGAACAGTTCCCTGAGGCAGGCGAGGCACATGCAGGGAACTCATAAGCTCCAGGAAATGAAGGCTTCGGAGGGCACCCCCTCCTCACCCATAACTCCAGCCTCATTACCACCAGCCAGGCCATCATGTCAGGAGGAACCAGAGCCAAGGCAATAGTGTAGCCGAAGCAGCAGGGACACCTGGGCCCTAGAAGTCATACACAGGGCACAGAATGGGTGGGCAGGGACTATGGAGGGAGCTGCTCACACAGGGGACAGAGGCCCCATCTTGGTGAGATCTGGGCAGGGCCTAGAGGGGCAGAGGGGACAGCGTGTCACAGCCTGTTCCCTGTGTTCCTGTGCACTGTGGCTATTCACCTCTGGCCATTATCTTCAACCCTTCAACTCACCCTGGAGACTGCAGCACTCAGAACCTCCGGAGTCACGGTCACCCCACCCCGACACAGAGCCCCAGCTCCCAGGGTTGCAGTTCATGTCACACGATAACACGATAGCACGAGACTCCCCACGGCAGTACTGTTCAAAGGCAGCAGCCCACATCTGCCGTCCCAACCATTAGAGTACTTCCTTGGCCTCAGAAGGCCCGCCCCTACCCTCTGCCCAGCCACGCCCTCCGCAGTTACTGTATCCTTCCAAAGCTAGCCTGCACTCAGGGCACCACCCCTACGTTCCCAGGTGCCTCTTCCTCCGGGAAGTTGCCCTGATTGCCCCCCCAAAACATTCACACCCCTCAAGTCTTCAGTCTTCTCATGACACCGGCCACATGCCCCTCATGTCGTGGGATGGTCTCTTCTCCTGTGACCCTGAACTTATCTACCTTGGTTCCTCCCAGCTAGCCTGGCTGGGCGCTGGGACCAGGGGCAGGAAGTTCTTGAATGGAGCTGAATTCTCTGTCCCTGAAATTCCTGGTGGGAGTGTGGCCGGCCCACAAACACCCGCATTAGGTGGAAGCGTGGCCGGCCCACAAACACCCGCATTAGGCCGTTATTCCTCATTATGGCCCTAGCAGGTGTGAGTGTCTCAGCTCCTTCCTTGCTGAGCGCAGAATCTGAGGGAAGGAGAGGTGGATGGATCTACAGCCAGCCTGTACTGGTGGGGGGGGTGGAGGGAAGGGGGAGGGCTGAGTGGGGAGGGGAGACTAGCTCGCGGCATGTGTCTACCCAGAGTCACTCGGGTGCTGCAAGCAATGCCCTCTAGGACTCTGGGGATCCCTTTCCACAAAGGGCATAGGGGGCAGCTGCCGGCAGGCTTCTCCTGTTTTTTTTTTTTTTTTTTTTTTTTGGCTGCTAGGGAGAACTAAGGAACAGCCGCAAGCTGCGCTCTGGAGACCTGGAGCTTCCGGCTCTGGGAGCCCTTCTAGAAGCTGCCTCTGTGGGGACTCCAGAGTATCCCACTGTGCCAGATAACTCAGCAGCCAGGAGCAGGCAGGCAGCCACTGAGTCTGCTTTGGGGGCCTGAGGGCTGGAGCAGCAGTTGGGGGTGGGGGTGGGGGTTGGGGAGATGAAGGAAAGGACCAGGGGAAGGCTGGCCCACTACCCGGTGAGCCATCCACGGTCCCCATCGCGTCTGTCCTTGCAAGGGCTAGACACCCAAAAGATGTTTAGTTTGTTAAAGCAAGACCAGTGACAGTCGCAGCCTGTCTCCAAACAGCCCCTCCCATGTTTTCTCTTTTGTCCCACAGGCTCCTGATGGATCTGGATGACCCCTAGTCCCAGAAGGGCTTCAAGACCCCTTTGCCCGCACTGACCGCATCGTCTGGGCACAGGGACCATGACACAAGCCCTACTCAGGGGCAGCAGCAGCCGTGCTGCCTGTTGACGGCGCCAGGGACCTCAGCGAGGGGGGCGCGGGCCAGGACCAGGTGTCCATGCCCGGGTGCGGCCGCGCCCCCTCTCCACCCAGCCCAGCATCCCCGCGGCTGAGGTCACCATGTGACGCAGCAACGCTGCGGTGCCTCCCGTCCATGCTCCCGGGCCTGGCCCGCGCTGCCAAGAATGAGGCCACGGCCCGACGGGGCGCTCCGGGCAGGGGCTGCGCTGTCGTCTGTTCTGCTGCTGCTGCTGCTGCTGCTGCCGCTGCTGGGGCACCTGCGGGCCGCGAGCACCCCTGGCCCGTCCTCCTCATCACCTGGGACTCAGCAAGACAACCAGCTGGGTGCAGGCCGCGTGAAGCGTGGTTGGGTGTGGAACCAGTTCTTCGTGGTGGAGGAGTACACGGGGACAGAACCCCTGTACGTGGGCAAGGTAAAGCGGGGCCCACTGTCCAGCCCCAACTCTGTCCCCGCGCCCCCCCCCCCAGCTATCCTGTCGCCGCCCCATGTTCTCTCCACAGCGCCCTACCTTTCTACTTCAGATGCGGGCGCGGGGCGGGGGGAGCATCACAGATCTGATCATGTCCCGTGTGTACCTTGACCGCTCTCCTGGACCTCAATAACTTCCCTGGGGTCACACCCGAATTTGATCCTGCTCTCTGCAGAGCTGTGCCCCTGCCACACAGTCACTCTCCTGGTGTCTCATCTTCTGTTGTCCCTCTCCCGAAGCTCTCTCCTCTCCTACCTGCTCCTCTCTCCTCCTACCAGGTTCCTGATACTGACTACACATCAGCTCAAATGCTGCTTCCTCAGAGAAGCCCCCCCTGAGTACACCAGGCTCGGACACACACACACACACACACACACACACACACACACCTGTGCATTCACCCCGGAGGTCCCCCTTATCTGTCCTCCAATTCTACATGTGTTTGTTTGATTATGCAACTGACACATGCCTCTTTCATCGAAGCATATTGGCTCACCATTAAATCCCCAGTGTCTGGTGCCCATGACGGTCACACACTGTTCTGTGAATGAGTCAAAGAATGAATGGATGGATGAACGGTCACACACTGTTCTGTGAATGAGTCAAAGAATGAATGGATGGATGGATGGATGGATGGATGGATGGATGGATGGATGGATGGTTGGGTGGGTGGATGGATGGATGGATGCTGTCTTCTCAAACTCTGAGCAAATGCTGGTTATCCTGGCTGAGTTCAGGCTCTAGGGCTGTAAGGAAGTGAGGTCCTGTGGTCATCCTTCCAATCCCTGTCCCCCAGGCAGCCTGTGTGTGCTGCTGGGGACATAGCAGTGTGATCCAGCTCCTGCTATCTGCAGCTCTCAAGACTTTACACATCACAGACACCCTGGTGTGTAATAATCCTCACAAGCCAGCCCTGGAAGCCAGTAGGCACCGGTTAAATGGGATTGTTGGCTAGCTTCATGGTAGAGAAAAAAAAAAAACTCCACCATAGCGTAGGAGTAGGAGCTTACCAAGCTGACGGAAGGAAGCTGCAACCCATGCAAAGACTCGGAAGCCTGGAGAGCATGACTTATTTGGAGATTTGCCAGCAGTGGAGATGGTGAAGCCGAGGTGTTTATAGAAAGAAGGTGGTACCTGGGGCGGATTCTCTGGGTTTTGGCAGGTCGGCAGCTTTCCAGCACACTTTGGCTGGCAGTGGGGACTCCAACTCAAAAGTGTATGTGTGCAACCTGAGTCTGAGAACTGGCCAGCGCAGGTCTGAGATTCAGAGACTAGCCTGACAGTGACAGGGAAAATGCCATGTAAACCTGTGGATTTGTGTGTGGGAAACACTGCTCTCCTGACACAGGAGTCCCTGATGCTCAAACACCATTCTCTATGCATGGGCTGAGAAGGGTTCCCATAACTGAGCAAAGCCAGGATCTGACAGATGGGACTGGGGCAGGCACAGGCCTTGCTTAGGATGGCCCTGCCGGCCTAGTGCAGAGGAGGACCGCCAGCTCCCAGTCAGGTCACAGAGGAGTGTAGATGTAGGAGGGGCAGGCACTTGTTCGGTAGCAAAGAATACAGGCTCTGGAAGCCTATTCTGGCTAGCCTGCTCCCCACATAGCCTTGAACCCCAATCTTTACACACACCCAGACCTCTCTCTTCACCTGTAAACAAGGAGATCTGAGAGACCCTGTGCCCAGATTCTCGATTAAGAAAGAAAGCAGAGCCCATCAAACTCTCTCTCTCTCTCTCTCTCTCTCTCTCTCTCTCTCTCTCTCAGATTTATTTATTGTGTGTACAGTGTTCGGCACCAAATCTCATTACAGATGGTTGTGAAACACCATGTGGTTGCTGGGAATTGAACTCAGGACCTTTGGAACGGCAAGCAGGGCTCTTAACCACTGAGCCATCTCTCCAGCCCAGCATTTCTCTTTTTTGTAGATAGAAAAACCAAAGGCAGAGGCCACAAGACAACCGCAGCTGCCATACTTTCAAACTGCATCCTTTGTGACAGTGTCTCTTGCTGGTCTGGAACTCTTGAAGGAGCCTGGGCTGGCTGACTAGTGAGCCCCAGGGGTCCACCTGGCTCTGCCTCCCCTGGCTGGGATTACAACAGCATGGTACCAGGCCTGGCTTTTTATCTGGATTCTGGGGCTCAAATTCAGAACCTCGTACTGTTGGGCAAGCACCTCACCAAGCTGTTTCACACCTTGCTGTAGTTTCTGATGCCCTGGTGAAGACGCTAGTCTGAGGCTGAAGGCCCAGAATTGGAAGACTTAGACAAAAACCTGGACCTGCCTGAGATCCCCAAAGAGACCCCAGAGGACTCAAATGTCTGCTTATGGGGCAACTTGTCCAGATAATCACTGGCCCAGCAGCTAGATTCTCTGCAATGGGCACCCAGCCAGCCACTCGGGCTCTAAAAACAGAAAGTGAAGCCAGCTAAACAGGAAGTGGAGCCACTAACTGGCTGCTTGCATCTTTGCCTGGCCAGCCTTTTGGGTCTCAACAGCATGAGTAAAACCAATGCTATCACCTGAACCATAATTTGTTATCAGTAGGGTTCCTAATAAATCTTTTCACTTTAAAAATGGGGAAACCAAGGCCCCGGGGATGGAGAAGCTTGTGCCAAGGCCAATTGGCAACACAGATACAGGATCGGGCAAGCCACCAGGTATCCAGACACCACTTCAAGTCTAGAGTTCATGTTAAGCATTCTCTGTGAGACAGCACCGTACTGACCCATCCGCTGGACAGGTCTTCACCACTGTTGTGGATTGCCAGCCTCCTCCATCCCCTTTGCATAGAGCTTAATCCCCCTGCTGCTAAAGCCACCTCCCAAAGGCACTATACAGGGAGCAAGGAAATGGTTCCATGGCTTTGAAACACTTGCCTGAGCCTTCTCGCCGAGGGAGACACATGTGTGACCAGTGAGCTGACTGGAACCAGATTCAGATACCCAGGTTCTAGTAGCCCCCTTCCACCCACACACACTCGGTCCCAAACACATTTGAGCTTCCCATCACTCATTGGAGGGAGGATGTAAATCTTAAGAGTGTGAACTTTGGTTGTTTTTGTTGGTGGCGTTTTTTGTTTTGTTTTGTTTTTTGTCCCTAGCCAGCCAAATCCACGCATACAGTGCTTTCATGTATGCACACGCATGTGAGAGTGTTCCTGTCATGCCACACCCCTCGGTCTGCCAGGAGAAAGGACTCCTCCATGGTTCCAGTGAAATCACTGCTTCCTGGTCCCCCACCCCAGGGAATCACACTGAGCATCAGTCCTTGTCGAATTCTAAAGGTAGCTTAGCAACAGAACCAGGCAGTGAACCCCGTGTGCCCAACGGTAGCCGATTTCACAACCGCCTTCTCCATCACTCACCGCCAGGCTCCTGTCAGCACCCACAGGAACCACCAGGCCCTGCAGTTGTTAGGTTGTCACCAGGCCCCAGCAACACCAGCTCCCTGCACAGCCCTACCCAGTGGCATTCCCAGCTACCTCCTCTCACCTTCTCAAACACACACCCCCAAAGCAACCTCCTAGCATTTCCATAAAATCTGGGGACTTTCACTAATCCCCTTTCTGAACTGTAATTTCCCCCGAGGCTCCTGTCAGTCGAATGTGGATTTTGTAGGATTTTACATTTTTTTTTAAAAGATAGAATTATGGGGTCAGCACTTATGACCAACTCCTGTGGGCGGTAAGATCTATTTTAGATATACGGCAGGATTAGAGTGGGGAGGAGAGTGGATTTAATTAAGTTGCTAATATTTAAAGAAAATTGATGAACTCTTGGCTTACGAGTTGTGCCTGCGTGAACAGACCCCTTGCATTGGGGGAGGCTCTTTATTTGATTTGCTTTCTGTTTAAATCCTGGACTCGTTTTATTTGCGTAGCCTCGCTGTCCGTTTAATTGTCTTTAATAAGGAAACCCTACCTCTGCTCGCATTTAATTTTGATTTAATTAGGAGGAAGTAATTAATGGCCCCGTGAATCCCATTTGCAGCCCCCTGGGATGAGGCACCATCGTGCTCATGTTTTTGGTGTTTATGATAGAGGTTGGGGAGGAGGTGGGTTGGGGGTTCCTCCTCAGAAACAGGCCACCCTGCCTGTGGTAAAAAGAACAGGGACATGGTGTCTCAGTAGCTTTGGAACTGCCTGCTGTGAGCTGTGTGGCTTCAAGGAAGGATGTATACCTTCTCTGGGCCTCAGTTTGCCTATCTGTATAATAGGAGAGAGTTCATGGGAGGAGGATGTAGCAGGCAGAGGCCATGCTGAAGTCTCTGGTATTGTGCAAAGTACCATAAGAGCCCTGTGACTATCCTCCATCGTCTAGCTCATGTCCCCCTGAGACTGAGAGATGAGAAAACTCTCTGCTTCCCCTGGGAAGTGGGTGACTCTTAAACTTCAGGCTCATATGGGGAATATGTAAGAGGAGGCAAATGGGTCCAGAAATCCCAGGCAGGTAGGAAACTCTAGCGACAGTTTATGTCCTTAGTCACATATTCAATGTGTTTACTGTCAGACCCTGTGCTGGGCACCATTGTAGAGATGAGAATGAACTCCCTGCTGTACCCTCTAGGAGATTTTGATCTCACACTTGGTGTGCATGCGTGCACTGACTGAAGCACGCACACTCACTCACAAGTGTGCGTACTCAGCTCTTCCACACTCCTGAATTTTCTCTGCAGGCACCATTAGTGTCCTAGTGTACGGCCAGCCTGAGGAGCTCAGACCCAGCAAATCAACCTATCCAGTGCCCCAGGACCTCGGTGCTCAGGACCCCCAAGCACAACACTGAAAGGCTCCAGGGAGTGTGGCAGGGAGAGGCCTGCATGTGGAGGAGGGACCAGGCTCTTCCACCAGATAGGCCACATCTGATAGGGCTTCCTGGAGGCACTTTGAACTGAAAAGGCACTGGGAGATGTCCTCTAGGCCTCCAATGAATAGAGATATCTGAGGGTCATCCTTGTGTAGGGAGGTGGGGAGGGTGAATTAGATGACACTCCCCATCCCAATGCTTCCTGAGTCCAGAGACGGGAAAGGGATGCTGACCCACAGTAAGAACTTGTTGTGTGCCACCTATAATACCTTATGAATCTGCTATTAGTAGCAATGGCATTGGGGTCTACAGCTGAGAAAGCCGAGGCTCTGAGAAGGGCCGCCACTCACCAGGCCGGTCAGCAGCTGGCTGGGGCAAAGCTGGAGCTGGTGTGCCCTGCTACTGACCTCACAACCATCATCCTTCCTGATGGTACGGTTTTAGGCCTTTTTCCAAATGGTAGAACTGAAACTCAGGGAGAACTGCAGGGCAAAGACTGGTGTCCGAGACCCAGCCAGTGGCCCCTCCCCTTGCTCCCCAGCCTCTCCTGGGGGTATTGTGAGCTGACTGATGCACCTCCCTGAGGCTGCAGAAGGACAGAACAGCACTCTATGAGTCCAGTGGACCCAGGCCCACCTTGGTGGGAGCATGCAAGGACATCTGCACACTGTGTGCTGAAAGCCTGTAGCGGGAGTAGCACAGTAGGTGCTCAGGGGTTGAGAGCATTGCTGTTGCCCCCCCCCCCCCAACCCCACCCCAACCCCACCCCAGGGCTGCCATGCACAGCTGGGGTTCTTAAACTGTCTTCTAGGGTTGAGCTAGAATATAGCCCAGCCTGGTCCCTCTGAGCTCTTAGCTCCTCCCTCTCTGGCCTGATTGGCAGTCTGACCCTGTAGTCCCTGGAGAGCAGCTGCTAGGCCCCAGTGCGAGCGAGCGCTATGTGACACTTCATAGAACATTGATGACATCAGTACTGGGTTCCACTCCCTCCTCCCCATCCCTCATTGAGAGTGGAAGGAGAGCTATATGAAAATATCAGGGTGCAAGCCGGGCGTTGGTGGGGCACACGCCTTTAATCCCAGCACTCGGGAGGCAGAGGCAGGCGGATCTCTGTGAGTTCGAGGCCAGCCTGGTCTCCAGAGCGAGTGCCAGGATAGGCTCCAAAGCTACACAGAGAAACCCTGTCTCAAAAAACAAACAAAAAAAAAGAAAGAAAAGAAAGAAAGAAAGAAAGAAAGAAAGAAAGAAAGAAAGAAAACACCAGGGTGCTAGGCTGTAATGCTAACACTGGGGAAGTCAAGGAAGCAGGAAGAACATGAGTTCAAGGTAATCGTCAGATACCTAGTGAGTTTGGGCTACCTGAGACCATGTCTCAAAAAAAAAAAAAAAAAGGGAAAGAAAGAAAAAAAGAAAAATGTCAAGAGATGGGAGACCTTGTACATCCTGCAACTCCAGGATACAGAGGGGGGAAGGAGGCCACCATGGCCAGGGGCTTGGGTCATGGTCAACATGTGTTCATTGCAGCTTTGTGTGTTGGTATTTGGCCTGAATGTATGCCTGTGTGAGGGAGTCAGATCCACTGGAACTATAGTTAGACAGTTGTGAGTTGCCATGTGAGTGGTGGGAATTGAACCTGGGTCCTTTGGAAGAGCAGCCAGTGCCCCTAACCACTGAGCCATCTCTCCAGCCCTGAGTGTTTATTTAGTCTTTACTGTACCAAGTAGAGAGGCTGGAATGCCTCCGGTGGGGAAACGGGACTCAGGAAGGCAAAATGAACCTACTATAGCTACAACACCTCCAAGCTTAGCTTCCACATGGGTCATATGACCAAGATCACTTCTTTCTCTGTGTGCTAGTCTCCTCATCCAAGACATATGATAGCCATTTCACAGGGCTGTGGCAGACACCATTGAAGATGATTCTCATCTCTTCTGCCGTGCTGCTCCCAGGTGTTTGCTGATCAAATAAACAGATGCCAGGTCATTTTGGGAAGTCAGCAGAGGCAACCTAAGAAAGGTTGTGTCCCCTCTTTCCCACTGTGTCTCCCCAAGGAAAGGTGATAGAAGAATCCAAACAAACATAGACAGGCCCCCTCATCCTAGGCACTGCCAATGATTCAGGGCCGACATCTGAGATAATTTTATTGGGGGCATTAAACTGAGTTATGAGGTTTTTACAGTCCAGCCACTTATGAGAAATCTATTAACAGTAACTGGACAGGAAGAAGGAGCCCAGGACGGGCATTAATTGGGGCAATCTATAACAGGACGGGGACCCGGAAAGGTTCCACCAGACGCCTCCATTTACTCCCGGCAATTTCTGCTGAGAATCAGCAGAGTCGCCCAAAAGAGAGAGATGCCCATTAATCGGCTAATGAAATATGAAAATGTTTATGGGCCATTCAATCTTCCAAATGGCACTTCTACGATCTACCTTTCAGACACGAAGTTCTACCACAGAATTTACACCCTGCTCCTCCTGCGTGGCTGGGTGGGCCCTCCTCCTGATGATGATGGCACCTGTTCTGAGGGTGAGGGGGCCTGCCACAGTCGAGCTGTAGGGACTGTCTCCTTCATGCCCCATCTCCACGAAGGCTTAGAGACAAGCAGCGGCTAAAATCCAGATGGGTTTTCTTCTGCTCAGGGCTGCTTGGAGATTTGTGCATTGGAGGGTGAAGTCTTCGGTGTTTCTGTTTGCAAGAGAACAGGTTCTTGCTGGTTCCTACCCCAAGAGATGCCAGTGCAGTGGAAAGAGCCCAGGGTCTGGTGCCTAGCTGTACCGGAAGAACATCCCAGTTATAAATAGTGAATGCTTAGTATAATATAATCATGGCTTCTGTGTATCAGACATTTACGTGTCTCAGGCAGGGCTAAGTTTTAGCTAGTGCTAACAGGTATATTTGTAGCAGATGCTAAGAAAGGGAAAAAGCCTCCATACCTTCCCTAAGTAGTCCCTCTTTGCTCCCATCTCCCAGACTTTTGGATCTCTTGGTGGTTCAGTAGCCACAGGCGGCATGCACTGCTCAGTGGGACTGGGTTCCAGCCCCAGTTCTTGGACAGCACCCTGCCTCCTGTGCTGCTGGTGCTGGGCAGCTGGCAAGGGCCTTAGGGGATGGTTAACCCAGCTCCAGATGCAGTGGCGATCTCAGAGAGCCACAGTGATTTATGTAAGACACATGGGCGATAATGCTGGAATCAAGGCCAGCCTTTGCCTTCCTCTGGAGCTCTCTGCAGAAGCTTTATAATGGAGTGGGGGAGCACAAGGAGGGAGCACAGAGAAGGAGCACAGGGAGGGAGCACAGGGAAGAAGCACAGGGAGGAAACACAGGGCAGGAGCACAAGGAGGGAGCATAGGGCAGGAAGCCAGGTAGCTACTCAGTGGTCTGGCCTCCCTAGGAAAATGAAGAAGAAGAAGAAGAAGAAGAAGAAGAAGAAGAAGAAGAAGAAGAAGAAGAAGAAGAAGAAGAGGAGGAGGAGGAGGAGGAGGAGGAGGAGGAGGAGGAGGAGGAGGAGGAGGAGGAAGAGGAGGAAGAGGAGGAGGAGGAAGAAGAAGAGGAGGAGGAGGGAAGGAAGGAAAGGAAGGAAGGAAGGAAGGAAGGAAGGAAGGAAGGAAGGAAGGAAGGAAGGAAAGAAGGAAAAAAGACTTGCTTGACTGGAGTCTGTTCTAATCTTTTTTGTTCTTATCTAGAATCCTAGTCTAGATAAATGTGCTCCTTGCCGTGCAAAATGCCTGATGGTGCAGGTGCCTCTGCAATCACACCTCCCTTCCCACTCCTGGTCCCCACAAAGTGGCAAGGCATGGGCTCACCTTCCATTTACAGAGATTTGTGATAGAGCCAGGGGGAGACTGAAGCACAAAGTGGGTCACTGAGCAGCTCAGGGCTTGTGACCTGGGAAACCCCACCCCACAACGGGTGGGCCAGGGCCACCTTTAAAAGCTGCCTGTGTCATTTACATGCACAGGGAGGTCTGAGAAGTGCTGGATGGTGATTCTGCAAGGTGGGACATGATGATGATGATGACGGTGATGTACTCGGAGATCTTAGAGGGAGACCCGGCAAAGCTTTCCAGGCGAGGTGGCAAATGAGCAGAGCTTTTTAGTGGATGGACTTTCAGTAGGCAGAGAAACAAGGATGAATGTTCAAAATAGGAGCTCCGGGACTAGAGCTCAGGGATAAAGGAATAGCTCAGGGGTAAAGGGCTTGTCTTGCAAGTAAGCATGAGGATGTGAGTTTGATTCCTCAGAACCCACATTTGACAAGAGCCAGTGATGGTGACATGTACTTGTAACTCCCCAGAGCTGGGGGCTGAAACAAAGAGATCCCTGGGGCTAGCTGGTCTCAAAAATAAAATAAAATAAAATAAAATAAAACTATAGAGAATGACATCTAAGGATGTCTTCTGACACCCTCTCCCACAACCCCTGCCATGTGCACACAGTAGGAGCTGCAGGGCTATGCAAGCTGCTGTCCAGGACTTTGTTTTAAAGGCAGCAGGAACCATGGGAGTTTTTTGAGCACGGGTAGGGTGGGGTAGTGGTTATCACATCTAAAGCTGATGGTTTTGGGGGGCTACAGAAGGTGGATTATGGGGTGCAGTCAGAGTAGGGTGAGTCCCAGATGAAGGGGGCATGGAAGGTGTAAAGCTCAGACAGGCACAGACACACCTTCTGGGCCTCTCTGTGCTCAGTTGAAGGAGAGATGTGCTTAGGAGCAGGCCTCCATGGGACTCTGCGGGGGGGGGTGTCAGAGAAGAGCCCCCACCTTCCCTAGTACCCACCCTGCCTTCCCCCGTCTCTGCAGATCCACTCTGATTCCGATGAAGGCGACGGAACCATCAAGTACACCATCTCTGGCGAGGGTGCGGGGACCATCTTCCTGATTGATGAGCTGACAGGTGACATCCATGCCACCGAGCGCCTGGACCGGGAGCAGAAAACCTTCTACACTCTCCGGGCCCAAGCCAGGGACCGTGCCACCAACCGCCTGCTGGAGCCCGAGTCGGAGTTTATCATCAAAGTGCAGGACATCAACGACAGTGAGCCCCGCTTCCTACATGGCCCCTACATTGGCAGTGTGGCCGAGCTGTCACCTACAGGTGGGCTGGGGGCATGGGTGAGGCCTGGCGTGGGGATGCTTCAAGCATGAGCTGATTGAGTCCTGCTGGGAGGGACAGGAGAGGCAGAGTGACTATGCCTAGGGCATAGAGGGCAGACAGGAGCAGGGCACACTCTCAGCTACAGAGCTGGGAAAGCCCATACTTGACCTCAGCTGCATCTATATACCCAGACCCCATGTGGGACGTGGCCTGTCTGTGGACTCAGTGGCAGCTGAACGCTCAGACACAGCTGCACACCCAAACCCATTTGTGCATGCAAGCTCAGCTAGGCACGTGCACACTGTGTGCTCAGAGACAGCCGCACATGCCAGCCATGTTTGACATGGTCGCAGCTCTTCTTCAAAGTTCAGCTGCACATAGATGCTGCCCCTGAACAACTGCTGGATTTTCTCCAGGCTAAAATGGCAACACCCAGGCCAGCATGGATCCTGACACAATCTCACACCTGCACATAGCCACCCACAGGAAATGGCCCTCAAATAAAGCAAGCTGTTGGACAAGCTCAGTCTCCACCATGAGCACAGGGGCAACCTCAGCGGGTGTCATCTTGCTGGGGGTGCTCTTCTTTCTGGGGACAGCTAGGGACAGCTTCATTCACTTGACCGGGATGTCCCAGCTTAGAGGCCCTGCTGCCTGGGAACTCCAGCCCACAGGAGACACTGAGAGAATTAATTGCTCTTTGCTGGGTGTGGCTGCAAGCACCCTCGGGCACTGCACACATGGGTATACGTGCATTTTGTTACCTGTGCAGATAACAAAAGAAACCACACAGCTGCCTGTAGATGTGAGACAGCCCTGTTCAGAGCACATCTGAATAGAACAGTGCTCCCAGACTGAACACAGCATGCCTCTGCCCCACCCACCCATGGTGACATCAGACAGCCATCTGAACACCAAGGCTCCACTTAGCCCGGGCTCCTAAATCTGAGTTGTGGGTTGTGGGTCTCAAGCTGCCACCCCTACCTCAGCAAATTAGCCAAAGAGGTCTGCAAGCCAGGCAAGCAGAGAAGAGCATCCTGGGTCCTAGGCTATCCTCTCCTGAAGGCGCTAACTGGCTTGGTCTTTCTGTGGCCCTCTCACCCTTTGCCTGTACATTGGAAGCTGGAACCCTTCGTTAGGTATTTGGGCGAGGGCATAGTCAGCCCCGGCGTATCCAGGTTGGGTCAAAATTGGCTCAATAAGCAGATTGCTGGTATTCAAAGGGGAATGTGAGCCAGAGAAAATGGGGGGACTCTAAGGAATGGTGGGGAAATAGAGCAACGAGGAGTGAACCCTGCAAACGCACACATACATGTGTGTGTTTGATGTGTACATGCTTGCTAACTGAGTAATGCACCAAAACTTGTGTGTTCCTATGACTGGCCACGTGTTTGCTGACATATAGTATTCATCTAAAAGAAGTTTGTTGAGGACCTCCTATGTGCTAGCCACAGCATGGGAAGCGTAGCTATGTATAGACAGAATAAGAGCCCATACATTCACAAATAGCATGTTCTGGCTAGAGATGGCAGACGCTAATAAACAGAAGAGTAATTGGTGCAGTGAGGCCTCTCAGCAGTGGAGTGAGAGAGATGGGCGCTGTGGGGGAAGAGCATGGAGAGCAGAATGTGCAAAGGCCCTGGGTTACGTTCCCCGAGCATCACGCAACCATCTAGCTAATAGTTAGGGTTTGATCTTTTATCTGCACAGCTAGGCAGGTAGAAGAATGACAGGGTCTGGCTTATTTTTAACATGATCTCATGACTGTTCCATGAAGAAGTGACAGGTCTGGGGAAGGCAATGCCGGGAGCTAGCCGCTCTAAAGGGGGATGCTGCAGTTATCAAGAGGAGGAATGGTGGCTCTCAAGGTGGCACTAGAAGGGATGAAGAAATGCGGTCGCTGGTGCATGCATTTTGAGAGCTAGGCTGAAGGCGTTTGCTAATGGATTGGATGTAGGATGTAAGAGGCAGAACTCAAGGCTTACGTTTGGGATTTTGACCTGAGTGGTGAACTTGATGGAATTTCCATTTCCTGAGCTGGAAGAACAGCTCTGGGAGATGAAAGGAAAGTACGAGCTTGGTTTCTGGGGGGCTAAGATGGAAGGGCTCATTTGGAAACACAGCAAAGATCCTTAAACTATCAGTTGAATAAACTGATTCATGGAGGGCGGGGGGAGCTCTGGCTGGGAAAATACCCGGGGGGTTGTCCGTGGTGAAGACCCAGGAAGTTCCAGAGTTGCCAAACGGTTAGCAGGAACTGTGTAAATGGAGAAACTGGGGCCCAGGGAGTGGTGGTGTCCAAGGTCACAAGCAAGCCAGAGGCAACTCAATTCCCTGACTCCCCAGGCCCAGCAGCCCTCCCGCTTTAATCTCTGACCCAAGAGTACATGGTCTTGTCTACCTTTTCCCCAAAATGATGTGTAGGGTTTTTTCATTAAAAACTTCATTATAATATTTATGTATATAATGTGCTTAGGTACATGCAAGGCAGGGGTATATGTGGAGGTCATTCAGCAACTTTGGCAGTGGCTTCTTTCCTTCCACTGTGGTTCTAAGGATTGAACTCAGACCCACATAGCTAGCATCTTTATCTACTGCACCAGTTCATCATTCCACCTTGCTTTGAGGCAGGGTCTCTCTTGTTTCTCTGGCTGCGCTATGTACTCTAGGCTAGCTGGCCCTGGGCTTCCAGCAGATTCTCCTGTCTTTGCTTCCCACCTTGTTGTAGAAGTGCTTGGATTACAGCTGTGTGCTACCACGCCCTTCTTTTATGTTGGTCCGAGGCTCCAATGGAGGTCACCAGGCTTGTCTGTGCAGTGCTTTCACCTACTCAGCCATCTCTCTGACTTGTATGCTCAGAAAAGACCAGAAAGCTGGAGAGAGCTGATGCTATACAGCTAAGTGACTTTCAAGAGAGACTTAGGAAAGTCCCGTCTACCATACGGCAGTGAAGGGCTGGGGCTGGGGCAGACAGAAGAAGCAGGCCACATTGCCACGCTGGCTCTGCCATCCCCACCTCACTCTCGCCTGACTAATTAGCATGCATGCCAGTTCTGTTGCCAGCACCCCACTGAACACAGGGGAGCACCAGGGCCCAGAGGGAAGAGGAGGTACGTAGCCAGTGAGTGCTCAATTGAACCCTGCCTTCAGCTTCCAGGCTGTCAGAGAGGCGAGGGTCTTGCTTCACAGATGGGGAAATTGAACTCAGGAAAAGAACAAGAGTGTATCTCAGGTCTCAGAGTGTAGGAGGCACTGGCCAGAGTCCCAGCCTGAACTCACATAGCACTCAGAAGAAAGGAAAGCAGGGTGACTCACTTTGGACAAGCTCGGGAACCAAGGAGGGGGCGGGAAAAGGCAGAAATTAAATTAGTTGATTTATTTGAGTAACTTTTTGAAGAAGCTGATCCGGCCCTGGGTGCTCACGGAGACTCCAGGCAGCTTTGAAAATCAGTCACAATTAACTGAGCCTCCTGATCCGGGCTGAGCAGGGCGGGGCCGACAAGCAGCAGTGGATCGGGCAGCTTCAGAGATCAGAGGGAGCAGGGACGCAGCTTGCGACATGAAAGGCAGCTGTGCTCGCAAATTAAACCACTCAGAGCTTAAAAGAGAAGGGAAGTGCACCGGGGGCCAATGAACCACGCTTGGGGGGAGGGGGCATGCCAACCCACGCTGAGGCCGGTGCAGCAAAGCAAGTCCTCAGCAGACAGTTGGCAGGCCTGACCCCCATGACCTTGAGCAAGCCTCTGTCCTCTTCCAGGGGTCAGAGTTACTTTCTGAGCACTGGGGGCAGGGGTCCATCGGACCACAGGCACATGCCAGGCACTGTGCCCTGCATTGGGGATGGCCAGAAGGGCACCTAGTAGGGCCAGGGAGTGACAGGAACGGGACCCACTAGAGTTTGATAGGAATACTTCCCCTTTTTAGAAGTGTACTGGGTGTCTGTGTGTGCATGCTCGAGTGTGTGAGTGTGGGTGTGTGCGTGACACAGAGCACGCACACAGATCGCAGGGCATCCTCCAGCGTTGGCTTTTGCTGTCCACCTTGTCTCTCGTTTGCCACAGCATGGTTAGGCTGGCTGGTTTGTGAGCTTCTGAGGATTCTCCTGACCCATCCCCCATCCCGATGTAGGAGCCCAGGGACTATGACGGTGCACTATCTCATCCACCTTTATGTGGGCCTGGGGAGTAGAACTGAGGTCCTCACATTTGCACAGCGAGCGCCTCATCCACAGAGCCAGCTCTGCAGCCCCGGAAATTCTCACTTTATGAGAGTGTTGAATCACACACTGAAGGAAGGGAACTGAATGAACGAAACAGGGCTTTCCAACTCTGGTGTGTACCCAAATTACCTAGAGAGCTAGTTAACACAGGCTGCCACATCTATCCCCCCAGGGCTCCTTCCTTCCTTCTTTCTTTGCAGTGCTGGGAATCAAACTCAGCGCATGCATGCTAGGTAAGCACTTTACCTCAGAGCTCCACCCCAGCCACACTCCCAGGGTTACCAATCCAGCGAGCCTGACTGCTAGAAATGAAAACAAATGCCCAGGAGGTGCTGCTGGGTTGGGTACCACACTTGAACTGCCACCACATCCAAAGGACATTGTAGGCACAAAGACCCTGGCACAGTGTGCTAGTTGTGATTAAGGGTTGCTGGAAGAAGAGAGGAGGCAGCGGACAGTGCTTGGGTACCTCAGGAAAAGGGACATAAGATTAAGTATATAGAACTTTGTGGCTGCTGGAAGGTTTTCAGTGGCCGCTGAGTGAAGCAGGGATAGATGTGACATGATCCAGTGTATATTTTAAAAGAATGACCTGGCTATTTGTTGATCATGGACCACGGAGGCAAGGATGGAAAGAGGGAGGTGAGGGAGGACTCTGGCTGGACAGGTGAGAGGCAATGGTGAGGACAGCGGGAAAGAAGAACCCTGGTGTGTTTCGGAGGCAGAGTGTCAGGGCATGGGTGGGCGTAGGGGAGAGAGGCAAGAGCTCTGAGCAGTATTGGAGCTGCCAAGGAAGGAGGAACAATTCTGGAACAGAGTTCATTCTCTGACGGGTTAGAACTGGTGTATCCACCATAAACCCAGGTAGAGATGTGTGAGGGACGCCCAGCTCTGAGTCTGGTCACAGAGAATCCCAGCTGTAGACACATCAGCAAAGGAAGGGATGAAAGTTTGGGGCTTCATGAAGTTGACAAGCAGTGGACTGGACAGTGAAGTGCTTACCTCTCTGGTCTCTCAATGCCGGGGCTCAGGCCCTCCCCTAGGGTGTCACAACCTGGCTCAGATACAGAGAGAGGATTTGTCCTCTTCCTGGGCTTCCAGGCCCAGCCCTGTGTCTTCAATCACTGATACCAACTGTATGCAAGATACTACACTGGGCGCCATTGAAAACACCTCAGCTGGGCAGTGGTGGCACACATCTTTAGTCCTAGCAGTCAGGAGGCAGAGGCAGGCAGATCTGAGTTCAAGGCCACACTGGTCTACACAGAGAGAGTTCCAGCACAGCCAAGGATACACAGAGCAACCCTGCCTAGAAAAGAAAAGAGAGACAGACAGATGACAGAGACAGAGACGGAGACACACTCACACACACACACACTCACACACACACTCACACACACTCACACACACACTCACACACTCACACTCACACACACACTCACACACTCACACACACACACTCACACACTCACACTCACACACACACTCACACACTCTCTCACACACACACACACACACACACACACAAAGCCAAGATTCAATCTGTGTTTATTAGCACTACTTTATTCTGAGCACTGCAGAGAACAATGAAATCCCCCAGTAAGTATTAGCACCCACTGTGTGCCTGGCGTCCAGCGTACTTGACTCTGAGAGCCTGTAATGAGTCATCTGAGGACAAGGACATAGCTAATGTTTGCTGGAATTTACTTTGTATTGAGACCCACAGATAGAAAATGAGCAGACACTTTGGATTCCTGGCACCCACTTCACACACTGCACTGCGTGTGCAGGGTGCACAGATAAAAATGATACCATCCCAACCTCAGAATAGTGATGAGTCAGTTTCATCTCCTGCATCTACCTCGATCAATTGGTAGTGACTGGAGAGTCTGAAGGTTTCATTTGGGCTCAGCAGAAGGGAGTGCCACAGTAGATTAGTGATGTCTGCTGTGAGGGTAGGGTGGGGGACGTGGTGTACGACACAGTAGGACTGGTGTGGCTGGACCATAGGATTGGGGTTGAGCCAAGTGTGGACGTTGCAGCCTCTGCCACAGTCCCATCCCCTCGGCTCCACGTCCCCCTGTGAGCTGCATCTCTAATGGGCAAAAGGAACCTACTTTGCAGTACAACCAGCACTTCTTGGGATATTCAGTAAATAATAGCTATCGGCTAACACTGCTTTCACAGAGCCATTCGCCTTTATCCTCCAATCCCGGGAATAAGCAGGGCAGGTGTTACTGTCTTCATTCTGCTGACGAGGAAGTAAATGCAATGAGAGATAAAGTGGCTTGTGTGAGGCCACACAGAGCTGAGACGGAACCTGGAACCACAATTCCTACTTCCTGGACTCAGCATCCACGGCTTCCTTCAGGGGAACAGACACGACCTGTCCTTGCACAGCACCTCACAGTCCTTCATTCTCCCTGGGCTCTCTCCTAAGTGCTGACACCCCCAGTTTGCAGCTAAGAGCAGAGTGGAAGTCAAAGTGTCAGGGTTTGCGGTCTGTCTCCCAAATCTGGGGCTTGAGGGGGTGGTAACAGAGAGGAAAAGAGGAAAGCAAGAGACGAGGTGGTTCCCAAGAGTATCCTTTGCAGGAGACAAGCAGTAAGCGGGGAGTCCCGACTGTCCCGTCTGCAGCCAGAGTGTGGCTCGGCAGCCCTCGGGCCCGAGCCAGGAATCAATCGCTGGCCTCGGCAGAGACGACTTCTAAAGATGTTTTTAATTAAAGTCCAGGAAGATCTATATGTGCCACATCCTCTTGCCTAGCAACAGCAACAGCTCTTGCTCCCCCGCTGGAGGGACAATGGAGCAGGAGGTTTCTGGTGGGGACAGGTAGCAAAGAGGAAGGACCTAGGTAATCTGGACAGAGAGGCACATGCCAGTGCACACCTTGTCTCTCTCATCAACAAGCTATTCAAAGGTTGGCAAGATGGCCCGGCGGGTAAGGCGCTTGCTATGGAGGCCTGATGACCCAAGGAGAAAACCAACTCCACAAAGTTGTCCTTTGGCCTCCACGGGCATGCATGGCATGGCACACATGAATCCCCCCAATACACACCACACATACAAAAATGAATAAAATTTAAAACTAAAACTAACTAAATGAAACATAAACAACCTATTCAAGCATGAACAACGTCTCTGCGCTAGGCCCTGGGCCAACATGGCACCCGGTGCAAAGCTGATAAAGCCACCTTCCTGCGGAGGCACAGATAATGATTCATGGGGCTAGGTTCAAATATAGGTTAAATATAATTTATTTCGGGGAGAGGTCATTTACACAAGAAGCAGATGGCCGCCGCAGGTCCAGCTCTAAGGATCCGCACAGGCTGCTCCCGGTGACCAGACTGGACACAAGATAGAGCCTGTCCCCACCCCAGAGCTAAACCCACGCTGTCATGTCTGCACCTGTGACCATGCCCATTTGGGTGTGGTCAGTGCTACAGGTGCGGTTGGGGTGGATACCTCACTACACCATCCTTTCCTGTGTGTGTGTGGGGGGGCTCTTAGACACTGGGGCCTTATAGGTGTTGAGTGAATGAACACAGGGAACTTACAGGAGGAGCCGGCTCAGTGGGGAACGTGCTTACAGTATAAGCATGGGGACCTGAGTGTGAATCCCCGCCACTCGTGGGAAACCCAGGAGCAGTGTTGTACCTCCCAAGTCCTGGTGACTGCAGAAACAGGAGTGTCCCCATGGCTCGCTAGTCAGCTAGTCTAGCTGACTTGGTGAGCTTCAGGTTCCATGAGAACCTTTATGTTTTGTCTGAAAACATAAAGTGGATACAGTTTTAAAAAAAAAGAAGACACTCTGTGTCAACCCCTGCCCTATTCCTTTTACTGCCTTCTGCCACTGGCCAGTCGGTTGTGGCAGATATTGACATTATCAGTATCCCAAACAAACAAGGCCACCTGACTCCATGATGATGGTCTCCCTGAGTTCTGAGAGGGCTGTTGTTCTTTTGGGCCTTAATGTGGGGTATCAGGAAAGTCTTTTGGGGGAACCTATGCGATACACACACAGGGTTTGCCTAAATGGACAAGACGGTGACGGATCCATAAGGGAAGGCAAGGTGAGGGAGCCTGTTCAAAATCTCTGTAAAAGGGTCCTTCATCTCTTAAGGCTGGACCTCACCCTTCTGTCCCTTGCTACACACCATGTGGCCCGTTTCCTGTGTAGTGCCACCTCCATTCCATGCCCTCTCTTTCTGAGACTCTAGCTCGCAGCGTTCCTGTCTCTACCTCTTTCTGCTATGGCAGCTGTTCCACTTTCCGTCCCTAAGTACCCGTCCCTCATCTCTCCATCCTGACCCACTTTCCTGCCCCTCCTCTTCTATGTCACCTCCCCTGTTGCTAGTCTCTGACCCGGCCTCCTCCTCTGTCCTGCAAACTCCCCTTCCTTGGCAGCCAAACCCCCGCATCCCCTGCGGATCATTCATCTACATTAGGGCGCCCCAGCCGGGCAGCTAGAAGCAAGGTCAAGACCAGCCCAGCCAGCCCACATTATAAGTGATGATCCGAGAGGGAGCTGAGAGGGGCAGGAGGGCGGAGCTGGACAAGGGATTGTTTCCAGTGCAATCTGAGTGTTCCCAGGGACTCGACAAGTGGTTTTTAAATTTTAATAGAAAGCGTTCCACATGGTGCTGGCAGCAGCAGGGGTGGGATTCTGTTTTTATAAATGTTGGGAAAGCTAAATGTGAGCCCAGGGTATCCCCAGGCCCAGCAGGGTAGCAGAGGAGGTAAGAAGAAGATTCAGGACGACAATTAGAAACATCTTCATAATAATGACACTTGGTTGCCTCAGCCAGGGGAGGGCTCTGAGCTTTGCCAAAGCACTTAATCTCTTTAATCTCATTAAGGGGTCTCCACATCCTGGATGCGTGAGGGATAAAATATTAAGGACTCTTCACAGAGGGGGAACCTCTGGGGTGGGGGAGTCCTGCAGCCACACGTGGTTCCCAAAGAGGGGCTGCAGTGAGAGTTTATCTGTGCTGCCTTCCAGCTCCACCCCACACAGCGCCACCTTCTCCAGGAACCTGCTGGGACCTCCTGTATTCCTTGGATAGCCTGTGTTAAGAGACTACCTGGATGAATGGCATCAGAGCCATCAGGGTAAATCAGATGAATTTCAGGCAAGTCCCCTCTCTAGTGTTGGTGCCCAGCGGTCTCCTACTCAGGGCCAAGAACATAGCCCTAAGTGCCTCCTGGCTATCCAGAGAACAGAAAATGAACTCCAGTGAAACACACACCACACATTTGGCCCACTGGCCTCTTAAATCCATCACCTCTAAACCCCAGAGTCTCAGATTACACAGAGGGAAACAGGCCAAACAGAGGGAAGACTTGCTTTGTATGTAAGGGTGAGGACATACTGGGAAGTGACCCAGGACTCTGATGCCAGAGCCTACTACCTACACTCCCTGGAAGTATGAGGGACATCGTCCCTTAGAAGGTCCCACTTCTCTCATTGACCTCGGCTGGGAGGAGCTTTAAGGACCTAGGGGTACAAGGCAGGCTTGCTGTTCTTCCTGGTGTCACCTTCAGTGCAGACCCAGTGTGTCTGGAGGGTGACATCCTGGCCAGGAAGGTCCCTGTTGGAATTGCTCCCTACTCTGTACTGGAGAAATGACCTCAGGATGTCATTGAGCCCTTCTGTTACTCAGTTTCCTCACTGGTTCAGTCGGGAGCCAGATCCACAGTGCACCCATTCCGAGCCCTGCCAGGAGCTTATAGGAAATGTCCTTGCCTGGGCTCCACCCCAGAGCCCTCTTTAATTGGTCAGGGAGGAGGCTCAGCATCGGTTTTATTTTAAAGCTCCCAGGGGATTCTAATGTGCGGCCAGGCTGAGCACTGTCGGAATCTGTACTCTCCAGGGACCAGGTTCCCCATATTTAACATTCTGCATGGATACCTGAGCCCCGAGATCCCATTTATCCAAGAATCAGGCAGGTGGCCCTTTCCAGTCCATTCTCGGCTTAGGCTCTTAAGCAGCTCTCAAGCAGGAGGATCGAGACAGTACCTTGGACAGCAGCTCTCCCGCCTCCCTGCCTGGCCCACTGGAGACTTGGAAAACCTGAATCCCAGCCCGGTCTTCCTCTCCTCTCCCCTTCCACTTTCTCAGAGTCTTCCTCTTTTATTTACTGGTTTACCTCAACTTCTGTCAATCCCCTGCGTCTACCTGGATGGCAGAAGTGACATCAGATCCACCCTGCCCTTAAGTCCTGCCTCACTGGCCTGCGGGCCAGTTAAACTTGGATTGCTGTCCTTGGCGCTGAACACGGGAACCTGAGTTTTTGACAGGATCCCAACTGGACAGAAAGTGCTCTTAATTTCTGCTTCCCAAGTGAGGAAATAGAGGTGTTTATCACCCAACATCCTCAGTTTCCTCATCTGGAAAGTGGATCTGTTTGTTTGTTTCTTGAGATAAGACCTCACTCTGGCAGTGGCGGCTCACACCTTTAATCCCAGCACTCGGGAGGCAGAGGCAGGCGGATCTCTGTGAGTTTGAGCAAGTTCCAGGACAGCCTTAGCTACACAGAGAAACCCTGTCTCGAAAAAAAATAAAAACTCACTGTAGTCCAGCCTGGCCTCAAACTCAAGGTAACTTCCTGCCTCGATCCCTTGAATGCTCGAATCACAGGTGTTAGTGATCTGGCTCTGGAGACCCCAACAGCTCTCACCATGAGGCTTTGGCATGGTTTTCATTGGATGATGTATGTAAAGGGCTCACAGCACAGTAGGTGGTATGACGTAATTATTCTGTATGTGTAATGCTATCATTGTTGTTGAGTATTTATTCTGATCATGGGTTTACACTCACGAAAGCTACACACTGACTTTTAGAAATTCTGTGGGCCATTTGACACCACGTTGGTGATTTGATGTTGGGCCATGGTGTGAATGCTCACACAGAAAGTGGGATGTGTTCCCACCCACCCCTACACCTGTGTCACAGAGTTAACACGAGGTCTTAAGGACAGAAAGTGTGTGATGGTGCATTGTAAGCTGCTTGGCAGAAGCTATGGCCATTGACGGGTAGGGACAGACCCAAGGAGATCTTCCCGCCACCTCCAGCCTGGCATCCTTCTGTCTGCCAATTCTGGGGAGCTTCTGGGGAGGGGAGTGGGTGTGGCCTAAGAAAGCCCGTTCTTCGGGGCCTGGGGGAGCCGTGGTGAATCACTGACCCTTCACCATCCTCATGTGATGGCATTAACTGTAATGGCTGCCATAAAGAATCCCGGATTGGGGTAATGATTCCAGCATCCCCAAGGGAGTCCCTGGGATGCAGTCAGGGAGAGAGAGAGTGAGCTCAACCATGTCCCCAGGGAGTCACTCAGCCCAGCATTGTGACTTGCCTGTGGGATGGAAGGAGCTGGCAGGGAAGAGACAGGGAGGCTCTGCCTCGTAACAGTTACAACAGCCCTATTTATCGAGCACCCATCTCAAGCCTGACACCCAGTGTATCCTCTCCCACTCCAGTGCCTCTGTGAGGGAGGCCTGGCTACACCACTGTCCACAGCAGTAGGGAGCCTCCTGAGACTGCCACCTGCAGTCATTTGGTTCTTACATCTGCTGGGTGCTGTTCTTGGTTCTGTAACAAAATGATTTGTATTCTCTCCATGATCTCGGGAGCTTGGGAGGGTGTTGGGGCACAAAGGAGTTCACGGCACTCACGGCGTGTCTCACATCAAGGTCCCTCAATGGTTATGGCTCCACACCCCGGACCGCTCTCCCCAAAGTCACTATGCCTGTGCTGACACTAGAACCCAAAAGGTCTTTGACAGTGTAGTCCTGTGTTCAAACCCTACCATGTCATCCATCTCTGAGGTGCTGTATGAACCTAGATGGGATAAGAAGGTTGTGACTCAGGTGTGCTGTAGGTGCTCAACAGGAAGTTATTAATTTCCTCCTCTGCAACCGGGCCTGTGCCCTTGGCCTTGAGTTGGTAACCCGTGGTCATCAGCATCGGTAGGAAAGGGCTTGTTCTCTCTTTTCAGCTTCTTAGGGCAACTGGGATGTGGTTGGCATGGAACTGTAGCTGACAAAGAGAGGCGCATTGCAGGGCCCACTCAGGAGGCTTTGACTGGGAGGGGGACCCAGAGAGGAAAATGAGAAATGCAAAGGAGTGAAAAATAAATACATGTGTCTGTCTGGAATGATGGAGGGCCCCGGGCTGGAGGCGGGAGAGGCGGGCAGCGGGCTGGGCTCAGCAGAATTGCTGTACTAGCACTTCCAGACTCCCTCATTAGCCAAGCAGTGAACTGGCCTCACCTCCCAGCAGGCTGCCTGCTGGCCCAGAGAGCCCAGCTCAGCCTCAGGAGAGTCTCGTCCAGACCCCCTGCAAGGCATCCAGGTGAGAACATCACCCAGATGTTGGGTCTGAGTCACTGTCCCTTTGGGTCATGTCCTGAGCCCCCCAAACTCTCTCTAGATCTTCCACCTCCTGCAACCCTTTTTTTTTTCTAGAAAGGTTCCCATGGTCTTCCTGTCTTCCCCTCCCCCACTGGTCCAGCCTCACGTCCCAAGCCCTGCTTTCGTCAAATTGAACATGATGTCAAATTAGAGCCATCTCTGGGACAGGCCGGGAGAAGCTCCCAGATTAATGAGGCAGCGTCGAAAATCAATAACTTAATTGCCGCTGTTTGATGGACTTTTATCCAATTTATGCTCTCCCCAGCAGCCTACGTGCAGAGCATGAAGAAAAGTGTGTGTGCCTTGAGGGGGGCAGCGCTGTCTGGGCATCAGGGGGAGGGGCAAAGGGCATCATGGCCTATGGCTAACCACTTTCCAAAGGGAAGCTGGCCTCTGCCATCCTCCTGCCCAGGGGCCAGGAGATGCCAGCCTCTGAGGCCTAGTGAGCTGTGTTGAGTTTCTGCTCTCTTTGCTGCAAAGGAAGACAGGTGGCAGAGTTCAAAATGAATCCAGAGGGGCTGGAGTGACTAAAAGCCCCCCAGGGCCTGCTTTCTAGTCCTAGCTCTGACTGTGTCTCCTCACTGTGTAGATAATGACTGCTCCCCTGCTTCTGGCTTTGAGAGATTGCCCTTAGCTGCACAGTACAGGGAATATCAGCTCCACCCTCCCACTTGCCCTGCAGGCCAAGGACTGGCATTCTGCCCATTTTGGAGGAGAAACTGAGATTCCCTTGCTAGCCCTACCTCTGGGAACCAAGGGGTACCTATTCCAGATATGACTGCTTGGTCACTTGTGTCCCTAGGAGGTCCATGGGTCAGGTTGGGCCTCCATGTGAGGACAGGGTTGTGAGGTGGCTGGCCAATGACCTCCAGTAGATTCACAAAGAGTCTCCTCTCATAACTTCCCTAGGGTGGGGTGGGGACAGGACCACAAAGTTCCAGGTGACCGCTGTATGACCATTGTCTTGCTTGGTCCCCCGGGTCCAGGCACGTCTGTGATGCAGGTGATGGCCTCTGATGCGGACGACCCCACTTACGGCAGCAGCGCCCGGCTGGTGTACAGTGTGCTAGATGGCGAGCACCACTTCACAGTGGACCCCAAGACAGGTGAGGGGTGGGGCTGGGGCAGGGGGGTGGGTCCAGAGAGGTAGAGCCCATGGCAGATCACCAAGCCTGCTGACCCAGCAACACTGAGTAGCACAGAGCATGTGTAGGCAGGCCTCGTGGGTTCCAGGAGACTCTGGGGATGTGAGGGGGTGGGCAGCCAGGCAGGAAGAGGAGAGAGCATGGAAAAGTGGGTGGCATCTCCCATAAGGACAGGGGGGAAAGGGAAAGGCAGGAGACACAGCTATCTATACCCATAAGTATCTCGTGTATCTGAACTTGGTCCCCTTGTCCTTGGGACTAAACCGATCCGGGTGTGTTATGGGGTCACAAGTGAGTTCTTGGAGGAGACCCTTTTAGGTGTGTACTAAGCTCTGTTCCCACAACAGCTGTTGATCTGATGGGAAGTGACACTTCCTTATTTACCCCTCACACACGAATGCACCACCGAACAACAGTACAGCACCCACCGTCCCCCTCTTCACTCACTCTGAGCTTAGATGGTCATGAATCTCTGAGATCCCTGGGAGAGTGCCAATGAAGACAGAGGCTCAGAGAGGCAGATGACTAAGCTAGAGGTCACACAGCTGGGGAGAGCTACTGACGCTTTACTGTCCCAGCAGCCTCAGGGCAGCTGTCAGATGCCATGTGTGGCCCATGGGACTGTAGGGGTGGGATAGGCGTTCCCTGGGACAATCAGTTGAAGTATCCAACAGCAAAGCATAGATGGAGAGGTGGGGGAAGGCACCCAGGGAGAGGTGCAGGGAAAGCTAGGGGTGGGGACGTGGGCAGGCAATGTGTCCAGGCTGGCAGAGCTCAGGAGCTCAAGTCCATTCTAAGGGCAGTGTGTGTGGGTGTGGGTGATGGATCTGGCTTTGGTTATTGTTTGTGTGTTTGTTTTGTTTGGTTTGGGGAGGAGAGGGAGGAATCCAGTCTATGAGCTCAGTTTAATTGTGTTCTCTTAAACATAATATCTTCATTATTCTTACCTCCTTGCAAAAGTGGTATGTTTGAGGAAAACATTCAAACATTAAAGAAATGCTAAGGAGAAAGTGCTCCACTCCCTCCCTGTCCCCAGCTTCCATGGCCCCACAGGTAGCAAGCAGCTGATGTGTGCAGCCTGGACAATCTCAGACTCGTTCACTTGAAAAACATTAAGTCGTTTTGGAAATAGATAGAACATCTCATCTTAGGGTTCAAAATTCAGAAAGTTCAAATGAGTATTTAGCAGCAATCCTTCACCTCGTCTGGTCCCCAAGCCACCTCATCTATGTCCCCAAGGCAACCAATGTAATTTTCTTGTGGATATTTGCAGAGCTGTGCTATGCATGTACAAGGAAACAGGGCATGTGTGTTTATCTTCTTTGCTTTACACGGAAGGTAGTTATAAATACGCCATACATATAGCTTGCTGCTTTTGCTTAACAACACGTCTTGAAGGTGGCTCCATATCAGTCCACAAAGAGCGCCCTCATTCTTTTATTTAATGCCTGTTATGGATATACTGAAATTTATTTCACCTATCCCCTCCTGATGGACACATACCCTGTTTCCAATCATTTGCTACAACGAACAGTGCTTCCATGAATAACCTCGTACATGCATCATTTTCTGCCCGTGTGAGTGTGTCTGCAGGGTAATTTTCAGGAAGTAGAAATGCCGGGTCACAGGACACATGCATTTGGAATCTCAACAGATAATGCCTAGAGGTGCCAGAGTACACTCCCCACCCTCAGATTGCCATGCCCGAGTCCCCTCCTCCTCACCAACGCTGTGGGTTCATTGATGATGTCTGAGCGGGGAAGTGACATGTTCAGGTTTTCATTTTAACAAGATCCCTTGGGTGGTAGCAAGTGAGCTTGGCTCTGAGACAGGAATTGGAGGCAGAGAGGCGCCAGAGCCCAGGTGTCCAGCACAGAGCCCCCAAAGACAAAAGTCAAAAGTACTTGCCCAACACCTACCTGGATTCCTGAACACCTGACTGGTTGGGAGGCTGGAGCTGATGAAGGGTTGAAAGTGAGTGTGCTGAGATGCTAAAGAGAGAGAAAGGTGCAGTGAACCCCTGCAAGGGGCAGACACTGGGCAGGCTGCAGCCCCTGAGTCCTCCCTTGCCCTATCCCCCCCCACCCCCGTAGTCATGTAGGGCGGGGCTGCCTCCCATGGAAAGAGGAGGAAGTGAGTTAAGAGACATCTACAGGAGAGGGATTGACCAACGTAAACCCACCCCCCCCAAAAAAAACAACCTTAGAGACTGGAGAGATGGTGCAGCAATTAAGAGCACTGGCTGATCTTCTAGATGACCCAAGTTCAGTTTCCAGCACCATGTGGCTGCTTACAACACTCTACAACTCCAGCTCCAGGGGATCTGACGCCCTCTTCTGGCCTCTGCAGGGACTGCATGCACGTGGCGCACATACATACTTACAGGCAAGCATTCATACCTATAAAAATAAACAAATATTTTAAGATAATAATTAATCTTTAACTATGACAGAGTTATAAGGGAAGAGAAGAAAAGAAACTTATAGAAGTTTTAGCCCTCCATCTAAATCATGGACATGGAGCCCTGAGAATGGTTGAGGCTTTTGAAGTCTCCTGTGACCACGGGAGGAGTAGCATAAGGGAAGACTCAGGGGCTCCAGCCTGCCCAGTGTCTGCCCCTTGTAGGAACTCACTGTACCCCTTTCTCTCTCTTTAGCACCTTCAGCTTTAATGTGCACCCCTCACCCTGTACTCATGAGCTTGTGGGAATGCAGAGTGAGACCTCCTTGGTTCATTCAGGTCCTGAGGCAGAGTGGTCCCCACAGGTCTGGGTATGCACTAGGCACTAGGGAGACAGCACCAGGGTCATCCAAGACAGCACTTCTGGAGCTTCTAGCAGAGAAAGAAAGAGAGAAAGTAGGGGCTGGAGAGATGGCTCAGTGGTTAAGAGCACTGGCTGCTTTTCCAGAGGACCCAGGTTTGATTCCCAGTGCCCACATGGCAGCTCACAACTGTCTGTGACTCTGTTCCAGGGGATCTGATACCCTCAGACAGACATGCAGACAAAACACCAGTGTACATGAAATACAAATAAATAATTTTCTTTAATGGAAAAACGAAGAAATACAGAAAATGAGCTCACTGGGCAGCAATGGCTTCCATCAAGAAGTGTAAAGGGTTAAACGGAGATGTAGAAATTGGATCAGACTTTTCTGTGACCTTGGAGTCCAGACCCAGATGAAGTGAGGGCCGTGGGGATGTCTAGGGATAAGCAGTGGGGTCATGAGGACAAGGAGTATGTGTTGTGTTCAGCACAGCTCTTGGTACAGGGATCTCTATGAGTTTGAGGCCAGCCTAAGCTACATAGTCACAGGCAAGAGTATGATTATGTTTGTTTTGGGAGAGGGTGAAGGGTTAGTAGGGCTAGGACCGAATCTTGGGAGGTAGCAAGGACGGGGGCAAAGTTAAATGCAATGAGAGTGAAGAGGCTTCCACTTTCTGAGAAGCAACCACCATGCTCAGAGGGGCTGTGATGGGTAAGAACCCAGTAAACAGAAATCGTTTATTGGAAGCCAGAAAGGGGGCTCGTTTCAAGCCAGGTGGAGGAATGCTAGTGGAGTCCTTGTTTGAATCTCCTCAATTTCCGGGTCTGAAAGGGTCCACTCTGACATTTCCCAGGATGCACTGGATTTTCCCTCTGTACCCCTGCACCACTGCCACAGTCACCCTGGCACTACTGCCAGCCCCAGCCCGTTTCCCCAGCCAGGAACACTTTGCCAATGCGGGGCTATATTTAGCTGCTACTGCGAGGTACAGTCTGTTCTCGATGCGCAGCTAGCAGGGAGCAGAGCCACAAGGAGGCCTGAGGGGAAGGTGTGAGTAAGGGGGGAGGAGGGGCTGCGCCATGGGGCCGAGTGCCAGAGGAGGAATTAACTTGTGTGTTTTAAAGGCCAGGCCTGCCAGCCAGCCCCCCACAGGGGCGACAGGGATGGCATTTGGAGGCTAATGAGGCATCACACAGGCTCCTGGGCCCCCTCTGAAGCATCTGGAGGATAGAGGGGTTGGTGAAGACAACAGCTGGAACTGGGGGTGCTGGGTGTGAACACAGCAACGGGGCAGTCATGGAGTTATAATTGAAAGCCCCTACCCACCACCACCTCAGCATGAACATAAAGACTCCCTCAAAGATGTCATAATCATGGCTAAAAAGTCACACCTGTGTGCCAGGGACCGCCATTGGTCCTAAAGGGGATGGAACTCAGACTTGCTAATCATCTGTTGTGTGCTGGGTCCTGGGGTTGGGTGGTGACCCCAACTCCTCTTCTGCCCTCGTAGATTTCTATTCTGCCATCTGGGTGAGGGGGATAGGCAAGAGGCGGAAGAGGCCAGCCACTTAGGCAGTCCAAGTACTGAGCACTCATCTCAAGCCATGTAGATATCCTCATGCTAACAAAAGATCACTGGACCTCTGCCCCCCGTGGGGCTTGTCCATGGGGGTGGCCAACCCAGGATGGCAAGACAAAGATGTGTGGGAGCCTCTAAAATGTGAGGCCTGGTGGCTGAAGAAATGGCTCTGTGTGTAAAATGCTCATTTTGCAAGTTTGAGGCCCTGAGTTCAGATCCCTAGAACCACAGAAAGCCAGATGTAGTGGTGTGTGTGTGTTACCTCAGTGGGATGAGAGGCAGGGACAGAACTCCCCGAAGCTTGGGATACGGAGTGGTAAATGAGTGACCTTGTCTTTTTAATTTTATTTATTTATTTATTTATTTATGTACTCATTTTGGTTTTTCAAGACGGGGTTTCTCTGTGTAGCCTTGGTAGTCCTGGGACTCACTCTGTAGACCAGGCTGGCCTCAAACTCACAGAGATCTGCCTGCCTCTGCCTCTGAGTGCTGCATTAAAGGTGTGAGCCACCACCTCCCAGCCTAGTGACCCTGTCTTAAACAAGATGGAAGGTGAGAATAGACACTCAAAGCTGTCTCTGCCCTCAGCAGGTGCACTGTGGCATGCGCATGTCCTTAGCTAATCCTTAGCTACTGTGATAAAACATCATAACCAAGGCAACTTACAGAAGGAAGGGTTTATTTGGGCTAACGGTTCTAGAGGGTCAGGTTCCACAGTGACCTGGCAGAGGCATGGCTGCAGAAACAGCTGAGAACTCACATTTTGTATCGAAGTCAGAAAGCAAAGGGCACCCCCAAAACAGTGACAATCTTTTGAAACCTTGAAATGACACACCTCTTCCAGCAAGGCCACATCTCCTAATTCCACCCCCAAAGAGCCACCAACTGGGGACACAGTATTCAAATGCCCAAGACTTATGAGGAACTTCTCATTCAAACTAACACCCATACACACACACACACACACACACACACACACACACACACACACACACACAAACATATACACATATACAAAAACAACTTTTAAAAACAGTTCTTAAGAAGTCGGGCATGCTTTTTGAAGCCCTGTCTCATCTATGCCTCAGCAACCCCCAGGAGAGCTATCTTCATCTCTTTTTCCTCTTGCTATGATAAAATGACTCCCTCAAAAAAGAATAAAGAAAAACACCAGAAAGGGTTCCATGCACAGTCCATCACAGCAGAAAACTGAGGCCCCCAGATCTCCAAGTGTCTGGTCACTTGCATCCTCAGTTTGTAACCCGAGAAGGATGAATGCAAGCTAGTGTTCCTCCGCTCCCTCTCCCTCTGTGCAGTCCAGGAATTGTCCCACCCATCATTAAGACGGGTTTTCTAGTTCAATTAACATAATCAAGATAATCCTCCACAGGTGTGCCCAGAGCCCTGCCTCCTAGGTAATTCTGCATCCTGGTGAGAAGCTACCAAGGTGGATAGCCTCATTTTATGGAACGGGGAACAGACTCAGACAGACCTGAAAATTTGCCCAAAGTCAGGGCGTGTAAACCGTGGAAAGAATAGCCAAGCCCGTGTCTATCTGACCCACACTGATTCTTTTTACACTCCTCATAGCCAATGCTTCATGTTTCCAGCATATCACAGACCCTCAGCGAGTGTCAAGTGAATAAATGAATAAATGAATGAACAAGAGTGTGAGCTGATAGGGAATTTTGCACCTCCTCCCTGTGCACCACCACTGAGGACATTCATCTGTCGGTGTCTGACAGAGATTGGCTCCAAGACTCCAAAGCTGTGGGAGCGTAAGGTGGTGTGGTGCCAGCATGTCACCTCACGCATCCTTTCATGTACTCTAAACCACCCCAGAGGACTGATGACACTGCACATGAAGGGAGGTAGGAAATCCGTGCCTCACGCTCTTGCCCGGGGAATAACATTGACACACGCAGCGCAGCCGAGGTTATTTCCTTCATGTTGTCCATATGTAGTTGGCTGTATCCAAGCAGGATGAACCTGCAAATTTAAAATCTGCTAGTGCAGATACAGAAGGCTCTCTGCGGTGTGCCTTGTCATCGTTCCTCCTATCCTGCTGTCCCCACTAACTATTGAGACATGGAGTCCACTTCCCCACCCTTGAATCTGGTGGCTCACTTTGGCCCAATAGAAAGTGATGGAAAGATGGTATGCGGATGTCATGATTAGTTCTTAAGAAATCTTTCATTAAAAAATAACTTTTTTAACATTTATTTGTGTATTCATTTTGTGTGTGTGCATGTGTGTGGGCATGCATGTAGAGGACAGTGTGTGTGTGTGTGTGTGTGTGTGTGTGTGTGTGTGTGTGAGAGAGAGAGAGAGAGAGAGAGAGAGAGACTTGGTTCTCTCTTTCTACCATGTGGGAACAGAACCCAGGTCACCAGACTCAGAAGTGGTTCATTTACCTACTGAGCCACCAGGCCAGTCTTCAACCTTCAACTTTTATTCTAGAACACAGTCCTGAGGTCTCACAGAAGGATGCCAGCTTCCTGGAGGGAGAGGCAGTCCACGTGTCCCCACTGACAGAGGAAGGCTGAGGTCATCTTGGGCCTCTCAGACTAACTGACCATCAGTTAGTCACAGTTACACGAATTATCTCAGGAACAGCTCAGCTAATTGGATTTCTCTAGTTACCTAAGCTGTACCAAGCAATCTAAGCCAAACTTTGTGGATCAAAGGTTTATTCTTTGTCATGGTTGTGTGGGGCCAGCTAAGAAGTTCCTTCTTGGGGGTCATTTGTGGAACAGACCTTGGCTGTCAAGCAGCCAAGGGCTGACTCTGCTGGCAGACATAGGCCTCTCACCATGTCCCTTTCATTCTGGGTTGCTTCAACGTAAGGGGCCTCAGAATTCGCAGAGAAAAGACCACAACACTCAAGACTTAACAGTCTTCTGACTTGTCCCCTAAGCCAGAGCACATCACATAGCCAAGGCCATATTCAGTGGGCAGGAATTATCCAAGGTTGCAGGTACTGGCATTTGTGTTTCATTGGAAACTATCTCCATAGCAACTTTACATGGTGCATGACTCCAGACAATGTCCAGAGACCACATGACCCCTGTTTCCCACTCCAGAATGCCCAAGGGCTCCTGAGCCACATAGATCATGAGCTATCATGTCCCCAGTCTCTCTGGAGTGGGGCCAACAGGGAAGCTAGCTACATGGGGTCTCCCTCCTCACCTACTCAGGCAGAGCCAGACTTCTGCTCCAGACCCCACACAGAGCTGGGGGTGCGGAGCTTTGAGATACACAGTGACCCTAAATCCTGCTACCAGACTGTCATTCAGTGTATTCCTAGACATAAAGTGTCCAGCTACTCAGCTCCCTGCCAGACATGGTGGCACATATCTGTAGTCCAGCACTTGGGAGGTTGAGGCAGAGGGTCAGGAGTTCAAAGCTAGCCTGAGATACATGAGACCGTCTCTCAAAACAACAACAAAGTCAGCTCTCTTCCTTACCTTCCTGCCCTGGACCTCACCTGTAAGCCTGGTGGCCACTATACCTATCTGCCATTTGTCCTTGCTCCCTGGTGCTGGTATTAGCCACCTGCTCTGGCTCTGACAAGCCTTACCCTTTTCTCTCCCCTCTCTCTGTCTCCTTCTCTCTTCTCCCTAGTTCTGGTTCTTTCCCTGCTTCTCTTCTCTCCTTTTCTGTCTCAAGAGGTCTCCCCTCCCCAAATGTCTCTCTTCCCTAGTCTCTCCTCCCATGTCTCTCTTTTTCCCAGGCTCTTTGGCTTCTCTCTCTCTCTCTCTCTCTCTCTCTCTCTCTCTCTCTCTCTCTCTCTCTCCCTTTCTCTCTTCTTTCTTCCCTCTGTGTTCCTTCCTTCCTCTCCCTGTGATCACAAAGGCAGACCACTCTGACTACTCTGGTCACATAAAACACACCACATAACACACACACACACACACACACACACACACACACACACACACAGAGAGAGAGAGAGAGACAGAGAGAGAGAGAGAGAGAGAGAGAGAGCCTCACCTCCTGTCCCATTACCTTTACTGGAATCCAGGGACTTGGGGACATCAGGAGTTGGAGCACAGGTTTTATGGGGCGCATCCTGGGGCTGCTGGTGCATGACTCCACCTGGTGCTCAGGCCCAGGCACCACCTGTCACCACCTGTGCTTGGCAGGTGGGAGGAGGTGTCAGGAGAGGCTCTGAATGCCTCATCAACTCCCCCTCCTGACTAGGGTTTGTACACTGGCAGGAAATGAGGCCTGGCCGTCTTCTCTGCAGAGTTAACCTTCAGCATTCCCATTTCTGCTTCTACACCATGGGAACTTGGAAGATGGTCTTCCCAGTCCTTCTCTGTGGCCTGGACAGAGGACCCAGGCTTGGGGTGTGGGAGGGGGCTGGGGGATGAGCAGGTGCGCACATGAACACTTGTGTGTCTGACGGCAGTCCATATGTATGAAATACACACCTGTGCAGGAACGAGTGCAACCCTCAGTGACGGTTGTCTAAATGTCAAACACCCAAAGCAGTGGCTTGGTACCAAGTTCTACACATCACTAACAAGCCAGGCAGATGCCCTGCTCACATATACCAGATCCTGGGGGAAACAGACCCACCATGGGACTGGCTACCCAGGCTGGATTCCCAGGGGCAGATATGGTCCACAAGCCTTCTGTATGTGGAAGTGTGTGCACTTGTGTGGCAGGGTGTTAGTCTGTTGGTGTGTAAAGGGGTGTGTGTGTGTGTGTGTGTGTGTGTGTGTGAAGGTGCAGAGAACTCATCTGTCTGTGATTGTGCACTGTGGGGATATGTGTGAGGTGTCTGTGTGCAAGTATGTACTGGGCGATGAGCTCTGTGGAGCCCAATGGCAGCACGTCTTAGATTACTAAGGGCCTCCTAGCTACTGCTCGGTCTCTGACCCAAGCTTGCAAAGAGTTGTTGAAGGCTCATACTTATTTTATTGCTGTAACAAAACACCATGGCCAAGGGAAAGCATTTAACCAGGCATGGTGGATGCATACCTCTAATCCCAGCACTCACGAGGCAGAGAGCAGCCTGGTCTGCACAGTGAGTTCCAAGCCAGCCTGATCTACACAGTGAGACCCTGTCAAGCAATCTCCACCCCAAGAATGTAATTGGAGCTCGCAGCTCCAGATGGTTAGAATCTGACCATCATGGTGAAGACCATGGCAGTAGGCAGGCAGGCATGGTCCTGAAACAGTAGCCTAGCTGAGAGCTCGTCTGATCCACAAGCAGAGGCAGAGCTAAGCTCCAAGCCCACCCCCAGTGACACACCTCCTCTGACAAGGCCACACCCCTTAGTTCTTCCCCAACAGTTCCACAAACTGGGGACCCAGCATGAAAATACATACTCTTTGGGAGTCATTCTCAATCAATTCATAACTCCACACATGTCTTCTGCACCCATGGCTCTCCCTTGACTGTCAATACACAGCCTAGCACAGCTGAGCCCTGCCTCAGCCTGACCAGAGCCTAACACCATGTCTCCCTCACCCACAGGTGTGATCCGGACAGCTGTGCCCGACCTCGACCGTGAGAGCCAGGAACGCTATGAAGTGGTCATCCAAGCCACAGACATGGCAGGCCAGCTGGGTGGCCTCTCAGGCTCCACTACAGTCACCATTGTGGTTACTGATGTCAATGACAACCCACCACGCTTCCCACAGAGTAAGTGCTGTTGTGTGTATCTGTCTGTCTGCATGGTCCAGCTTCCCTTAAAGCTTCCTGCCTGAAAGGGGACTGTCACCTGGGTGCTGTCCCCACTCACCCTGTCCTCATCCCAGCCCGCCTCCCACAGAGGGAAACCCCTGCCAATCTGGCTTTGCAGATAGAACAGCCGTAGCCTCCCATTGGAGAAGACCTGCCCACCCTTGGTCCATCCATTTTCACTCTTGCTGGCCCTGAATTCAGGGCCTCCTAGCTACTGCTCAGTCTCTGACCCAAGCTTGCAAAGAGTTGTTGAAGGCTCATTCACAAGGGTCCAGATTGAAGGGAGCAGCCACTGCTCCCAAGCAGAGGGACACCCATACCTAAGCCCAGGATAACTGAATCTGAGGACAGGGTCTCCCTCCTCTGGGAGCCTGGAAGCTAGCAGTCTGTGCTGATGAATCGGGTTGCTTGTCTATTCTGGCACGAGTCGGCATAAGCGGCTTCTCTGGATCAGGCCCCCACCTGTCTGTCAGCCTGGCTAGCAGGGCTGTCCCAGGCTCAGGCCCAGCCACCACAGGGAAGCTGCAGCTGCAGCTGGCAGAGACTAAATGCCGCTGGGAGCCAGCTGATTCCTATCAGGCGAGTCATTACCCGAGGTCCACTGCTCTCATATTAGGCCCCGCCACAGGGGACTGACCCCCACAAGATAAGCGAATGCAATCCCTTAGCTGAGCTCACAGCAGCCTACTACCCCAGCCATTCAGCACAGGGTGTGCCCCAGCACAGGCTACAGACACTGGGCCAGAGGAGGCAGGCCCCAACACTCCTGTTCCCAAAGGGAAAGCTTCAGGTCAGACGATAAATAGTACCAGGATTGGGGCAGCAGGCTCTACATGAGGGGCAGAGCGGAAAGGAGGCCCAGCCAGAAAGGCTGCTAGGTGCATTCCTCGCTCCCTCTCTCCTTCCTTCTGTCTTCTTTACTTCCTCATTCCCTTTCTTCCTTCCTTCTTCCCTTCTCTCCTGCCCTCTTTTCCTTTTTGTGACTATAGAG
Organism: Cricetulus griseus; assembly: GCF_003668045.3. Taxonomy (NCBI): domain Eukaryota; kingdom Metazoa; phylum Chordata; class Mammalia; order Rodentia; family Cricetidae; genus Cricetulus; species Cricetulus griseus. The sequence goes on from NC_048599.1 coordinate 14,278,458, forward strand.
GACAGAAGGACAAAAAGTAGAAAAGCCCAAAGCCGACACTCAGCCCAACCAGCAGGACCCAGAGTGCCCGGTGTACCTTTCCCAGCCACAGCGTCTTCCTTCCCCAACATTACCAGTGACGGCTCTGCCTGCTGCCATCATGTCTATGCTTTTCTGAGAGTCTGCCCTCCTCTCTCTGTATCACCAAGCACTCTCATCTAGTCCCGCCCCTTTGTGAAACTCAAATAAGTGAAACCATATGATATAAACGGCTGTGTGCCTTTGACTTTCAAAATTTCGTTCCTAACCTCAGGCTGTTTCTTCTAGCTGGGTTCCTTCTCCTTGCTGTATAGTATTCACCACGAATCTATCCTGCTAGATACTTGGCTTTGTTTCTAGATGGGGCTATGGTGAACTTTGAACCTAGTTGCCCATATCTCCTCGTACCCTTCTGCAAACACTTCTCTAGTATTGCTGAGAAGTGTTTCCTCATGAAGAAATGTGTGTGTCCCTTGTACCACATCCCCACCGACACTGAGTGTAGTTAGACCCTTTACTCTGGGAGAACCTGAGACTGCCCATTGGTAATTGCAGCTGGCCTTTATTTGGTTACTCACCTCTCCTTACACAGCCCACCACAAGACAGCTTGCTGTGCCTGGCAAATGAGTGCCACGACCCTGGTCTCCCACAGCTCACATTCTGCCCAAAGGGGAGAGGATTTGAGAGATGGGTAGTAGCATCTGCTAGAATGTTCTTGGGCCCCCGAGGAGGGGGACAAAAGCAGCTGAAGAGGTAGGGATGGTCCCCAAAGGGTAAAGTGAGGAGGGAAGGTGGGAGCCAGGTACGGGCAAGCCCTGAATTGTGCTATGGTCACTGGGTCACCCAGCAGGCTGGACCCACAGCAAGGGAGTGATTGGCTGGCAGCGTACATGCTGTGAGCTGGCTGAGGGACTTTCCATGTGCACCCCAAGGGCAGTGGGGAGCTATGGAGACGTTAGAGAAAGGATCCTCTCAAGGTTGCTATGTGAGCATGAGAAAGAAGCAGCTACTCCACGCAAAGGTTCCCGGGCATCTGAGGCACCAAGAGGCAAACTCCCAAAGGTCACCTGGGCTGACCCCTCTTTTCTTACCTTGACCTTGGTTCTGATTGGATAGGAAGATGCTACTGGTGTATCAGCTGTCTCCCCTTCAGTCATGGGGCCATCTCTGCCAGAGAGCGCCTGCTTCAGTGTTCACGCCTGCCATCTCTCTCTAGAATGTGTCTCCCTAGCTACCTGCTGCTCTTGGCTCATCTCCTCACCCCTTCGTCAGTGAAGCACGGTCCTCCTCTATTGTACACTCTCTGGAGCATCAGAGATGCTTCTCGGAGGTGACACAAATGCCATCAATGCCACAAGCCAGTCATTTCCATACAGTCCAGTGCACGGCTCCTCACACCTCACAGGTAGCCGTGTCTGCGTTGTTATAGTAACACGCTATTAAGAGTGTGCTCTTCCCATTTCACAGATAAGGGAACTGAAGCTCAGGGGTACAGGTCAGAACTGGCTCCAGAACCTCAACCCTCATCATAATCCTCTTCTTTCCCTCTTGCTGGGCAGGTGGAGAAACAGGCCTCAGGGATGTCAGGGATGTCCCTATACTGTCAACCAAGAAGCCAGGGGGTGGAATGAGAGACTTCTAATCACATGGCCTCTGCACTTCTTCAGAAGACAGGGCCATTGCAGTCCAAAATTCCCACCTGGTGGGCAGCCCCCCCATGCAGATACAATTCCCCCGGGCATACCCAGGCCCCTCCTCCTCTCCCCAGGGCTGGCAGAAACCAGGGTCAACCTCCTGGCATGTCCCCCACAGAGATGTACCAGTTCAGCATTCAAGAGTCAGCACCCATCGGCACGGCTGTGGGCCGAGTGAAGGCCGAGGACTCCGATGTGGGCGAGAACACAGACATGACTTATCACCTGCGAGAAGAGAGTGGCAGTGGAGGAGATGCGTTCAAGGTCACCACAGACAGCGACACTCAGGAGGCCATCATAGTGGTGCAGAAGGTAAGGCCACCTTGCACAGGGTGGGAAGGCAAGTGCTGGGCCAGCTGGGGCCGCGAGGGCATCTCACTTCTCCCACCTCCAGGGTTGAGAGGAGGACTTGATGTCTCATTACCAACTCACAGGAGGTTCAGAGAGGATAAGTGATCTACCCAAGGTTGCACAGCTACTTGTGAATTCAGGTTCGAGTCCATGCTCCTAAACATCGTAGTGGCCTGCTTCAGCACGTTCCTGGCCCTTCGCAGGACGGCCTTTTCCTTTAATCCCCATGTGTCCCTCTGAAAGAAAGGTCATGATCCCCATTTCGACTACTGAGAAAGGTGGAGAACGAGAACGGAGCTTGCTGAGACCACATCTGGAAGAGACAGAATTGGGATTTGAACCCAAGCCTTTCCCCCACTACATCTAGCAGTTATGCTTACCCCTGGCTGACCCAGGAATCTCAGCCTAACAGACCCAGTGCTCCTGAGAGGATGGGGAAGGGTGTCCCAGAATAAAGCAAGAATCTCCTTCCAGGACTTGGCCACAGCTGTGATGACTCAGGGCACCAAGCCTTGAGGACTATGCCTCGGTCACACTGACCAGTAGAAGGCCCAAGTCCCCTGCCCGAGTCCACACGTTGTTGCAGGCCTCTGTGTGCTCCAAGGGGTTCAGTACCCTGCTAAGGTCACTCAACTGGGACAGCCCTGTAGGAACACAAGCTCAGGGCTCTAGCTGTAGAATCCAACTACTTTTCAGTCTTTTGATCCCCATGTGCCCCAGCTGTAAGATGGGCCGCTGTCATAGATGGGAAGTCAGAGGCCCAGAGCAGCCTAGTAGCCCACAGCACTACAGAGTTTCCTAGCAGTCCATGGCATCAGAATTCATCCCAGCAGGCCCGTTTTCTCTCTTCCTTGGGGACGTGTCATCCCCACGCCCTGGAGTTTGGTGGCTCCAGTAGGCGCCCGAGGTGTCTGTGGAGTCAGCAATGGCTCCAGAGCCTGGCAGAACCCCGCCTGATGAATGGCCTGCCTTTAGAAGCCATCATTCATTCGCAGGCAACACCCAGCTCTCTGCATCGTGATTGCTCAGGCAACAAGAGGGGGGTAGAAGAGAATCTGTGCTGTTAGGGAGGGGCCCCATATGCCAGCAGACATAGGCTTAGGAGCTCCAGAAAGCACCCACCACCACCACCACGTGACCATAGCAACTAAAGCTCTGCCATTGATGTCATCTGCACAAGGAGGCTAGCACCAAGCTCAGCCAAGGTGCTCTTCCCTTGGGGAGCACCTCCCCCAAAGCTGAAGAGGTCCATCTGATTGATCACAGTCAGTTTGCAGCTAGCTGCAGACAGCCAGGGCTGGAACCCAGGGCTGGCGCCTGCAGATCTTTGTCCCCTTTTTCTCTCCTGGTTTGGGAGCCACAATGGCCTGGCTTTGATTCCTAGCTGTGCCAGGGGCCACCTGCTCAGGGTGTGGCTGTGACCTTCTGGCCCCAGTTTCCTCATGGGTAAAAGGGAGATCACTGCCCTGTTGGTCCTACACGTGGCTATTAAATGGAGTGACTGGTGAAAACGTCCTGAGTGGAGATGGAAGAAACCTGGGGATTGGGGCCTTTTTAAGTGGTGCCTTGTGTTTCCAGGCAAAGACAGTCCCCTAGGAGGCCCCTTTACCTGGGAAGGGCTGGTCTGGGCCCCTGACAGCCAACTTTGTGGTGGGCTGAGCCAATTGTGTGTGACCCCCCGGTTGCCAGCCTGTGACACCATCTTCCATCACCCGCCAGCCCCATCCCTGATTGGCCTTCTCTGCCTCCCCCAGCACCTGGACTTCGAGTCACAGCAGGTACACACGGTAGTGCTGGAAGCCCTCAACAAGTTTGTGGACCCTCGCTTCGCCGACCTGGGCACATTCCGAGACCAAGCAATAGTGCGCGTGGCCGTGACTGATGTGGATGAGCCCCCCGAGTTCCGGCCACCCTCCGGCCTCCTGGAGGTGCAGGAGGACGCGCAGGTGGGCTCCCTGGTCGGCGTGGTGACGGCGCGGGACCCCGACGCCGCCAACCGGCCCGTCCGGTGAGACCCCCGCCCGGGGCCACGCCTGCTGCCTGCTGTCCTGCCATGCACCACCCCAACAGACTGAAGGCAGAGGGGAGGAGGGGTTACTGGGAGCCAGAGAACCCAGGAAGGAAAAAAGAAGGAGCAGTTCCAGGAAAGACAGGGACAAAGATGCAGAGCCAGTGCCCAGAGAGCCAGAGGAGCCCTCTGATGGCAGCTGGAGAGGTCCTGCTTCCTCCTCTTATCGGCTCACCTCAGGCCTCAGGGGACAGTCCCTCACCATGTTCAGAAGGAGCAAAACCAAGCAAAACGGGCCCCTGTTTCCATGACTCATTCCTTCTATAGGGTTCTCCTGTCTTTTAGGCCACATATGTTCATTCTCTTTCTCTGCCTCTGTCTCTGTCTGTCTGTCTCTGTCTGTCTCTCTCTCTCTCTCTCTCTTCCTCTCCTGCTCCCTCTCCCCCTTCCCATCTCAAATCCATCTACATATCTCTATCTTAAAATGTATCCAGACAGCTGGGTGGTGGTGGCACACGCCTTTAATCCCAGCCCTTGGGAGGCAGAGGCAGGTAGGTGGATCTCTGTGAGTTTGAGGCCAGCCTGGTCTATAAGAGCTAGTTCCAGGACAGCCTCCAAAGCCACAAGAAACCCCATCTCAAAAAATAAATGTAGCCAGACTTCTCCCCTAGCAGTGGTCACAGACTGACCCAGGCCAGCATGTCCCCTGGTTGGCCCTCCCGGCCTCTGTCCTCACAGAAGACAACCAGGTCTTGCTGCAGTGTGGAGTTAGTCCTGGCCTCCTCTGCTCTTCACCCTCCTCTTGGATTCAGTTAAACTTCACCTTGACTCTCCACATGACCGTGAACATCCCAGAAACTCCCGGGCCTCCCCGTCATGCTCCCCTCCTCTCAGCCCCCTCTGGGGCCTGTGCTGCAGCTGCTCCCAGGCCCAGGTCCCCAGATCTCTAACCTCTAATTCCCTTTGCTCAACAGTATTCCTCTCTAAAGGCCTTCCTTGGCCCCTCTCCCCAAAATGCTAACCCCGTGCAACCCAGCCCTGCACGCCCTCATCCCTCCCTCTATATTCCTCCTCCACCAGCTCACTCACACTAGGTCCTTGGGGCCCTGAGACTCACAGGTCCAGCACCCCACACACTCCCTGAACAGCTAGAGCATGCCCGAGGAAAGACAGAGAAAAGAGACAGGGAGACACGCAGTGATAGAGCGGGACCAGGTGAAGAGCCTGGAAAGAGAGAAGGCCAAGGGACCTGTCAGGCAGCACAGACAAGAGGAACTCTAGAGAGAGGATGGGAAATCCAAGAGCCAGACTCAGACAGGGTGAGGCAGAGGCAGGGTAGAGATGCAGGGGGAGGGATGGTGCTGCTGGAAGGACTTGTGAGAGAGGCCTTGGTTGGGAAACTCAGATAGGAAAAGGAACAGCAGTTGTGGCAGAATCAGACACAGGGAAAGGGCCAGGTGGGAGGATTAGCCAGGGTCAGATGGACAAGGGGAGGTTCTGGGGCATGCTGCTTCTTCCCCAACCTCCCTGCTACACAGCTGATGGGCCAAGCTGAGCTCGGCTGAGTACTGAGAGGGAAGGGCTGCCTTGTGCAGTTCCATCATCACAGGGCCAGCCTGCACAACCTTACATGCCAGCCCTAGACAACAAGATGCAAAGATCCCATCTCACGTAGCTTCCACAGTCTGAGAGACAGCCTTGGAGATCTGGGAAGAGTCCTTGGAACTGGTAGGAATGGGCCTGAGATGGGTCCATTCTGGGTAGATGAAGGTTTGTGCAAATGTCAGGAGCTTGGGGCTATAGTTTACAGAAAGGGGTATGGCACCAGGGCCTCACCCTCCAGGCAGAAGCCTAGGATGCAGCCCCTGCCCTTTGTCTCTCTGCCACCAGGCACAGCCTTTAAATACTGTTTGGCCTATGGCTGGCCCCCGCCTTCTTTGGAGAGGACACTGTCACCCCTGTTTCTCAGTAAACTGCAGATCTGAGCAGGTTGGCTTCTGCAGGCAGGGTGAGGACGAGGGGGCGGTCAGTCAGGTCAGTGTTCCTGTCTGCAGCTCCCTCCTCTCCGCTTTGCTCTCCCCCTCTTCTTCTTTCATCCCTGCTGAAGGGACAGACTTTGAAACCAGCGTCTCACCCTCCTTCATCTCCCTGTGCCGGCCCCGCCCCCTTCTGTGGTGCTCCTCAGATGTGGAAGAGCCCGCGGGGAGCTTGAGACAGGTCCAATTTAGCACCGCAAACATTCACCCAGCTTCCCCTGCACGGCTCAGAGCCAGGCCTGGGGATATGGTGGTGACTCAACCAAGGGCAGTTTCAGGGTGGAGCTCCCTGACTGTGGGGCACAGACCTGAGAACCAAGGCCAGTACTGGACTGTGTGCAGCAGAGAAGGGTCTTCAGGCCACCTAAGAGTCACTGTTGCATGTTATTAAGTTATTAAGTGTTGATACAGGCTATGGGGAAGCTTTCTTGAGAGGGTCTGGGGATTTGTGGTGGGGGGGGACACTTTACAATGAGTGGTCAGGCTCCTGAGGAAAAAACAAGGGGCAGAATGACCGCGCCAGAGTGTGGAGATGTGGGGAGGGCATTCCAAGGAGCAGGAACAGCAAGAGTCCTGAGGCAGGCAGACAGGGAGCCAATGTGCCTCTAGAATGGAGACACGGAATAGGTTCCCGGGAGAGCCCCTGGCACAGCATGCTGAGTGTGGGAAGTGACCTGTGCCCGGTCACAGAGCCAGGGTGGAGCCAAGGGTGCTCAAGCCCTTGCTGTTCCAGCTTCAACACACTGTCACACACATACCCCACTCACAGTCACACTGCAAACATACATTCCCACCACAACTCACAGGACACGTGGCTGCGTGCATGTATGTGAGGTGTGCCAGCTTCCCCTTCCCTTGCCTGCCAGGCTGTTCTCCCACACAGGGAGCCCTTCCCTCCCACTCACTCACTGGCTTCCGAGGCTAGAAGCCAGACAGTCAGGGCTGAGGCCTGTTGCCTACCTCTCAACTGGTTAAAGGTCTCCCTATAGGGTCCCCACCCCATGGCCTTGGGTACAGGTGCCAATTCTGAGGCTCCAGCCTCTATCATCCCCTCTAAAAGGAGCAAAAGAAAAGAATAGAGGAGGAGGGGGAGGAGGAGAGGGAGGAGGAGAGGCACTGGATCTTAGGGTTGCTAACCCCATCAAAGGGTTCCTCCATGGTGAGTTCATAGCTCAATGGGTTATTGGAAAACACAAACACACATACACACTTTTAAAACTCCACTCCGCCCATGGCACATCCCTCTACAGTTTGCCACATGCCTTCACCCCACCCCCACCAGCAAATAGGAAACCACCTCCCCTGACTCCTGTGTCCTTCAGCACCCCACCTCCACCCCTCCATCTGCAAAGGGGGCAGGGCTCTCCAGGGCAGCTGAGCAAACTCCCAGAGGCCTGTCCTACCCTCTTCCCATGCAAATACCTGGCAGGGTCAGGCTGGAGACTGAGGCTCCAGGCATTGAGGCTTTTTGTTGTTGTTGTTGTTAGTTCAACAAGCCCAAAAGAACTCTGGGTCTAGAGTCCCACCTCTGGGTGCAGAGGCTAACTCTACTGCAGAGTAATTATGGGAGGGCCATGGTGGATCCACAGAGCATCCTGATGTAAATAAAGACAGGCCTCTTGAGAAGATGCACTCAAGCCTGGCTGGTAGAATAATGTCCTGTTCGTGACACAGCCACACTCAGCCGAGTTTATCCTGGTGGCCTCAGTAACCTCATCTGCAAGGTGGGGGTAGTGACGGGAACTCATAGGCAGCTTGGAGGGTCCTGTTCTCTTACAACCCCGAACAGCCCAGTTCAGCACTTGCTTGGTGTTCAGGTCACTCAAGTCCAAGCAGGGGATGGCTGGGTAGTGTAATCTCTCCCTTGCATGCCAGAGGAAAGAGGCAGTAAGGACACTCAGCAATCCAGGACAGGACGAGATGATGCCTGGGGGTTGGGGAGATGGCTCAGTGGGTAAGAGCATTTGTTGGGAAAGCCTAAGGACTTGAGTTCAAATCCTCAACACCCATGTAAAAAGACACGTGTGGCCATGCACGCCAGCATGGCAAAGCAGCAAGCTCCAGGTGTAAGTTTGTCAGAAAGGAGAAAGGTAGAGAGTAGTGGAGGCTACCTGATGGCCCCCATGAGCACAGGCACAGCCAAGTGAGTACATGAGCGCGCGCGCGCGCGCACACACACACACACACACACACACACACACACACACACACTAAAAAAAACAAAAACAAAAACTCCACTCTGCCCATGGCACATCCCTCCACAATTTACCACATGCCTTCACCCCACCCCCACCAGCACATAGGAGCTCACCTCCCCTCAGTTCACCCAATCCATACCAGGTGGCTCTGACTTAGTTACATACACAGCCTAAGGAGGTGGGATGCTGGTTCAAGGTCACTCAGGTCGAGCAAGTGACAGGAAATCCAAACACGGTATGCTCAGACCCCTGCAGTTGCCATTATCTCTGTGGAAGAGACAGGTAAACTGAGGCCCAGAGAGGTTTGATCCTGCATGCAGCCCAGGCCTCTCCAAAGGCCGTCTTTCACGACTTTGAACCCTGCAGGCTTTGCTTGCCTAGACCTCAGTTTCCCTCTCTAGGATTGGGGGAAGAGCAGAGACAAGGGCTTTCCTCCCTGCCTGACTGCTTTGTCCTGGCTGCACAATGCGCCTTTGCCTGCATGCCAGGCCTTTGTCTGTGTGTAGCCACGGCACCCCCGCCTGTGTTATCAGTGCGGAAAGTGGCGGCGGGCGCTGGCGGGGCCTCGCTGGGCCTCCGCCGCCTGAGACATGTGTTGGACACGGGCCTTTCAGGCCTGGAGCCGAAGCACAAAGGCCTGGGAAGAAGGCGGAACAAAGGGCTTTTCACGCAGCAACTGAAAAGCTGCAGATTAGCAAGTGCGCTGTGCAGGCAGGAGGAGCAGGGCCAGCCACAGACCCTCCCGACCAGACTCGGCAGCCCTGGCTCTGGGGTCCACCTGGCCTCCAGAAGCATGCTAACCTGCCTTTACTCCCTCTCCTGCTCAAAATTCTCCAAAAATCCCAACTCCTGGTCCTAAATTCCTCTCCCCACCCGCAGCTCAGCCATTTTATATCTTTCGCTTTTCCCTGAACAGTCAAATCCTCAGCCACCTCCTGCCTTCCCTAAAGCCTCCTTAATCCCCCTCACACCATGAAGACCGATTCTGAGGTCTCCTTTTTAGGAAAACAAAGAGGGAGACATCTGTGACTCTGTCCCAGGAATGTGGTCTTCAGGCCTCTCCACAACTGTAGGGTACAAGTTCATAGCCCCACTGACCATCCAAGGGCTCAGAACGCTGTCCCTGCCCCTGAGATCCAGCAGTCACCAGCTCCAGGGACATGCTAAGCCTCTGGGTCTCTAGCGGGTGGTCCTTCTCTCGGAGTAGGGTGGAGTAGGGAAATCATGGGCACAGGCTCCTGACACTGGGCACATTTGATCAGCCCAACCCTGCTCCCCACGCAGGTACGCCATTGACCGAGACTCGGATTTGGAGCAGATCTTCGACATTGATGCAGACACTGGCGCCATCGTGACCGGCAAGGGGCTGGACCGTGAAACCGCTGGCTGGCACAACATTACCGTGCTGGCCATGGAAGCAGGTGAGTTGGGTCGTGTGAGTGGAGGAGCAAAAATGAATAGGCAGTGGCTGGGGCAGAGCTAAGACTGAACTGTCAGTCAAGGCACGTGGGGGCGGGGCCAAGGGTTGAGGCTGCAAAGAATAAGAAACTAGGCAAAGTTCCTACCTGGGTAGGTAGAGGTATAGGAGAAATCAGATTTCCAGGGGAGGGCTTTGAGCATTAGAGGACCTCTGTCGATGTCTGAAATGGACGGGAGGGGGAAGACGAGAGGAAGTGGGGAGCTTGGTCAGAAGCAGTGGTGTGGGGGGAGGGGTGATAGCCCAGCTTGGGCCAGGAAGAGTGGGAATGAGAGTAAGCTGCAGACCCAGAGGCAGGGTGCTGAGAGAGCAGGGTCAACAGTTTAAGGGCACAGATGTCAAAAACACTAGAGGGATTTGACTCTGCTGGGGAGAAGTTTCTGGAAGTGGGGGCCTAGCTTGGAGCCACTGAGTTGGGGTTGAGGTTGAGCTGGGAAAGAAAAGGTGGGCCCTGAAATACGAGTCTGTGTAAGTAGGGCTGTGGAAGTGGGAAGCAGAGGGAGGGGTCTCACGGGGCACCAGGAGTGGGCTGAGCCAGCCAGACCCAGCCAGTGCCAGCCAGGCCTCCTCTGCTTCCACCTGCTCTCCAGTGTCACATGTCACCTCTACAGGCCTCCTCTGCAAAGCCAGCTTGAGTGATTCAGGAGGTCTCTGAGCCTCTCTCAGCCTTAGGGCAGCTCAAACCGACCCCTATCCTCGAAGCCCTCCTGCTGGCCTTCCCCTCCTCCCCGTGCCCGCCTTCCCTGCCTCCTCCTACTTCGGAGGCCCCACTGGCCCGTGGCAGGGCCGAGGAAGTCCCTAGGCTGAAGTTCCCTTAGTCTCTTTCAACTGCAGTTTAAAGGAAAACACAAAGCCGGCTCAGCCCTCAGTGCGGCGTCTGGGAGCCTTTGAATCCACTCCTCCTCCGCTTGGAAGAGAGAACAAAGGTGGCTGGAGAGGAAGTAGCGCTGGACTGGGAGAAGGGGGGAGAGTTCCTCCACCTTCTGAGCCTCCCTCCTGCTCCAAGGCAGCTGTCACCAAGGCTCTGCGCATAGAGAAGGCAGAGGCCTGACTGACAGACAGAGGTACCTCCTCCCTTGGCCCGCAGATTGTCACCTGTCTGACAACCTGCCACTAGAAAGTCCCTCATTGGGTGAAGCCCAGCGCGCTCACCTTGGGTCTCCCTTCTACATGCTCATCTGGCACCTGTGGCTATATGACTTCCCTCTCTGCCTTCAAAGACTCACTTATCCCACCCAGCTGAGCACAGGGATGGGGGTGAGACTCTGAGAGGAGAAATCTGGCTTGAGGTGCCCCCTGAGCTTCAATCCACAGTACCTGCCCACTTCTCACCTCTGTACTAACTAATAAACTAACTAATAAACTAACTAATAAACGGAATACTCCACATCTTAGTGCAGAGAAATCAGGGTTATAAGCCTTCATTCGTGCTTCCCTGACCGCCTTGACTGTGCATTTGGCTTCCCTCCCAATGGAGGCCAGTCCCTTTACAGTGATTATTAGGTCACCGGATCTCCACGTCTAAGGAGTGTTGGTTCCACAGCTGGCCCCTGTGTGTAGGTGAGGAAACAGACTCAGGTGAAATCCTTTGTGGACGTTGCCAGCCCGGCCTGGCCCACTCCAGTGCTCAGCTCTCCCTGGGTTGTGCCCTGGTCATATTTCCTTGGTCTGGGGTTGAGGAGACGGCTCAGTGTACAAAGTACTGGCTGAGTTCTGGCCCCCCAGTTTCTACATAAAAGGCAACCATGATGACATAATCCCAGTAACAGAAGGTAGAGACAGGCAAATTCCTAGAGTCACTGGCCAGCCAATCTAGATGGCAAACCCTAGGTTCAATAGATCCTGTTTCAGAAATAAAGGGCTAGCAAGATGGCTCAGTGGGTAAGGCACTTGCCTTTAAGCCTGATTACCTGAGTTCAGCCCCTGGGGCCCATATGGTAGAAGGTGAGAACCGACTCCCGCAAGTTGTTCTCTGACCTCAGTTGTGCACCATGGCGTGTGCGCACACACACACACACACACACACACACATATGTAATAAAAAGTAAAATAGGAAGCTAGGGAGATGGCTCTATGGGAAGAGTGCATGTCATGCAAACACGAGGACCAGAGTTCCAATCTTCAGGCAGGAATGGCAGTCTGGCCTGTAGCCCCAGTTGCTCATGAGGAATAGACAAGGAATCTCCAGAGCAAGCTGGCCAGCTAGACTAGCCAGCCTGGCAAACTCCAGATTCAAGAAGGAGACCCTGCCTTGACATACATGCAGAAAGTGATAGAGAAGACATTGACATCAACCTCCAGCAAGACACATAGACAGACAGACAGACAGACAGACAGACAGACACACACACACACACACACACACACACACACACAGAATCTATGGCAAACAATCCCTACCCACAATATGTTCAAGCCATCTCTAATGAAGATAGAGATGCCATATGTATTTTACAAATGAGGAAACGAAGGCCCCAGACCACAGAGCGAGTCCATGTAAGCCCAGGGTGACCCAACACTTCACACCAGAAGTCTGCCTGAGCCCCAGGAACTGAAACCACCCCACCAGCTCTACCCTCTGTGTCCTCCTGCTGAGGTGCCCTCATGGCTCCCTCAGAAGCAAAGGGGATGAGCAAGGGTCCCACAGCCCCACCTGCTCCCAGGTGGAACAAACAAGAGGTGACAAAGATCAGAGGGGAAATATTTATACACGATGCAGCGCTCTGTGAGCCCCTCAGAGGATGTCACCCTCAGCCAGAGCAGCCGCCTGTCACGCTGGATTACCTCAAAGGCTTGGGCCCACTTAGTATGCTGGCTCCTCTCTCCCGAACCTGTGAGTCATCCATCCTGCCCATGCAGACGCGCCTTCCACTGACATTATCTTTAACGTTTTGTAATCATGAAATATTAATGACCAATATTGAATTTAAAGTACAATTTGTGTCTGGATCCTTCGGTGGAAAGGGCAGTTGTAAAGGGATAGTCTTGGGGGGTGGGGTGGGGGCTGGAGAGCCAAGGATGGGAGAGGGGACTGAGATGAGGGGACTCAAAGCATGCTCCTCCAGGGCCAGCAAGTGTCCATGATAGGGAGTTGCCCAAATCAGTTGAAATCTTCCCACAGGGTCAGCCTGGGCCAAGTCACATCTCCCTACACCCCAAGTTTCCATTCATACAGATGAGTTTGTGTGTACATCTAGAGACTGGCTACTGTTGGTCGGCAAACTGTACCCCCCTTCAAGGGCAGGCTCTGGTCTGCACTCTGTGGCCAGGCACTAGGCGGGTGTAGGTAAATATGGGAGCAGGAAAGAATGGGCTTATAGATGCACTAGGAGAAAGGGGCAGGGAGGGGAGAAAAGGCTCCTTTTGTGTGGTCCCAGCTCTGTGAGCTGGCAGGTCACTCCTTTGCTCTCCCAGTTGCCCCTCTTTACACTGGCTGTGACTTCCCGCCCTGTTGCGGGGCAGAGGGACAGAGACTGCAAGATGTAGTGGCCTCTATTTAAAGGCATTGGTCAGTGTCACACATAGAACAAAAATCCCCCATTCGGATGGGAATCACATTTGTCCGGTTCTGGTGAGGTGCCTGACAGACACTTAGCGGGTATTATTAGTAGCCAGGGAAAGAATCTGAGGCAGGGGCATGTCAGAGATGGTGGCCCAGTTCCACAATACTCCATTTTACAAGAGGAAATGGAAGCCAAGGAAGGAGCTACCGACTTCCTGATTGCCTCTGTCCAGTGCTCCTTGGAGAACTGTGGAGAGAGGAACAGCTGGGGAGGGGAGGTCAGAGTGGGGCTCCAAGTCTTCTTCCAGGGAGTCCTCCCCTGTGTCCTCCCAACCAGGGACTGCTTATCTCACACCCCATGGGGATCCCTTGCTGAACAAGTTTGGTAGAGGCTTTCCTGAGCAAGGAGAAGCTAGAGTGCAAACTAGGTGCTCTGGAGAGACCTGAGGAGCAGGGAGGGACTGGCTCACCACCGAGGGACAGAAGGGACCCCAAGGTGGGACTCTGGTAGAGGGAGGCTTTTTAAGAGCTAAGATTTTTATCTCCCTGTGGGCCAAAGCTGAGAGGTTTAGAGACCCCTCTGAGAATAGAGAGATTCTATGACTAGAGCAAGGAGCTGAGGAGGGAGTGCAGAGCAAGAGCCTGCAAGAAGGGTCTTGAATGTCCCCTGGGCAGTCAGATGTTGGGGTAGCAGGGAGCTAGTGCAGGTCTTTGAGCAGAGGAGTGCTATGATCAGATATAGGGTGTTCATGGTTTCCTTGGCCTGAAGAAGGGTAGACAGAAGGGAACAGAACAGACTTGAACTAGTAAGATAACTCATGGTAACTTTCTACGGGGTATCAAGACAGGGCCAGTGACCATGGAAGCCAAGGTGGCTACATGGTATGGGCTGCTTCGAGAGGTGCTTATGTCCTGTCCTCAGAGGTGTGTAAAGCATTACTGACCTTCCCTTGGGCTGAGTGGTGCCTGCAGGACCCTGAGCACTTGGCAGATACCAACAGGGCCAGAGACCATGATGTCTCCGGAGTCTCAGGAGGATAACCCACTCTGCCCCAAGGGAAGGAAAACTTCTCCCAGGACCCAGATCCCAGGGATACTGTTTTCACGGCCTCTGCTCCACCTAAGAGGAGTCAGTCCCACCGCAAAGGCAGAGCCCATACTCAGCACACCGGAGCCAAGGAGATGACCAACATCCTTGAGAGAGACAGAGAAGGCTGCCCGAGTCTCCTGTTCCAACAAAAGGGGCATGGGGACCGGGCAAGAGGTGCCAGGAGGCCCCCTCCGGGATGTCTCCACACCCTTTGCTGGCTCCTCTTCTGCTCCCACCCTCCTCCTCCCACGCCTGCCTGGGCTGTGGGTAATTGGGAAGATCAATCTTTCTGCCCAGCTGGCTGGCTCTAATCAGAGCCTAGGGTAGGGATGCAATCTAATTCCCAGGGAGAGGAGGGTAGGGCTGGGCTGGGGGCCGTCAGGGAGAGGGTCCCCCCACTCTGTTCCCCTCCCCTGTCCACCGCACTAAGTGGTACAGAGATGACCTCCTCTGGCCCCCTCCCCACTTGCCCTTCTGAAAGCCTCACCTTATCCCTTGTCTCCGGGCTCCTCTTTCTCTGTGATGCCCAAGGAGAATCACAGCATCCACCCCTCTAATTCTGCTAATGTGATATTGGCTTCCCGGGTCCATTCGTGGGTCCCTGGAAAGGTGCAGCCACACCATGCCCCAGTCCCTGCTCAGACTCTCTTCTGAACGCAGGCCATAGGATGCCGCAGACAGGGAGAGCCCCTCAGTGTACACAACTGTGTTAGTCATCTATTACGGGATGCGGTGTTAGACAAAACTTCTACTTACAGAAGAAGTGAGTGAGGGCGGCAAAGAGAGGATGTGGTCTCTGTGAAGCACTTGCTTTGAGAGCTCAGAGACCCAGGACCCATATAAAAGTGCTAGGCATGGTGAGAAATTCTTATAACCTCAGAGCCAAGGAGGAAGAGACAAGAGAACCCCTGGGATTCACTGGCTAACCAAAATAGCCTAATCAGCAAGTCCCCATGAGAGAACCTTCTGGAAGGAGGTAGATGATATTCCTGAGAACGGCAACTGAGGTTGCTCTCAGACCTCCAAGTGAACATTCTCTCTCTCTCTCTCTCTCTCCTCTCTCACACACACACACACACACACACACACACAGAGAGAGAGAGAGAGAGAGAGAGAGAGGGAGAGAGAGAGAGAGAGAGAGAGAGAGAGAGAGAGAGAGAGAGAGAGAGACTTGAAAACAAAACACACAAGGTACCCAGTAAAAGCCATGATAGCCAGTATCAGGGGAAGCCATGCACACAAGGCAGTGAGAACGTCAAGCCAACCATCAGGAAGGAGCTGAAGGGCAGACCCGGGGCAGAGGGAGGAAGGGAAAATGGAAAGAAGGCCAAGGCCACCCAATCCAAGCCATGAGACCTGTAGGAGAGAGTGCTGGGCTTGACCTGAGGGCAGTCAAGGAGAGCTGCCTGGGGGAGGCAGGACCTTTGGGGCCTTGAAGGGTTCTGGCAGCTGAGATGTTAAAAAAAAGACTTAGTTAGAAATGCTCCCTTTGAAATGAGACCTCAGGGAGGAGGCTTCACCTCTCTAAACCTGTTTTCTTATCACAACACAACATTGGTTCAGGTTCCCACCTCGGTCCACAGCTGGCAGTATGAAGCTGAGGCACAGACTCTGACAGGGGCCTTTCTTAGGGAGAAGGGGACATATTCCTCTGGTCACTAGGCCACACCGCATGTCCTCTTCCTTTCCCACTGGTCACATCCATCTCTGCTTCCGCTCAGTTGGGTCTAGATGCCCCATGAGCGACTCTTTTCCTTGGAAGAGATCAGAAGCCTCCCCAACACTCTGACCAGGGCCTTTGCATAACCAATCACTCTCCCCAGAGCAATATCCCCTCCCTCCACCCCCTCCTCTGGTTACTTCCCAGTTGGATCTGCTCCATGGAAAAAGTCCCCACACCCATCAGGGCAGGACTCCTTGCTGCATACTCTCAGTTCCTGAGCTTTTCAATTCTTGTCACACAGTCTGGAGTGGTGTCCGTCTCTACCACTACACCAAAGGACCGTGTTGTTCTCGTTTGTTCCTGTGTCCTTGGTACAAAGGAGACTCCCATTCCACAGTCGTCAGCAGAAACCACAAGCCTCCTTTCCAAAATGTCCAATCTCACCCCAGCTGCTGTGCTTAGGGAACCTCAGGGCACCAGGAGGGTGAGAGACCAGCCCAGCAACTCTGAGCCCCGAGTCTTCCTTCTCTGCCTCTTCCAACCCCTGGGGCTTCCACCTGCCACCTCCCCAGATGCACAGCCAGCCAACTGACGAAGGAAGCACCAGGCCAGAGCACGTTTAATTTTAATTTAGGAATCGGTTAAGGCTGCAGGCCGGCTCAGCTCTGGGCTGTCAATCAGCCTTCCTCAAGGCTGCATCAATTAGTTTAAAAATATTGAATGTAATTTTGCCTGACACAACATATTGCAGCTACTGCAAAATATAATTTATTTTAGAAGAAGAAATAATTAAACTAATTTGCATGTCAGTCAGCTGAACTGAGATGGCAATTGGGGGAGGGCCGTGGGGGACCTGGCCTCTGGAGGGGGCACCTGCCACTGGGCACTGGGTGAGGTCTGCTATGCCTGGGTGAGTCTGAGCAGCTGCCACTGGATCGACAAAGACCCAGGCAGTAGGAGGGCCAGACATTGTGTCCGGACCACACACACTTAGTTAGGAGGCTTGGGGACAACTCCAGGGATGTTCCTGACCCTCTCCCCAGTTTCCTCATCTACAAGACAGGTTTGATATCACCTTTTCATGGGTTGTATGGAGACCCACATGAGGCCACGACAGGAAAGGGTGCTGTAAACTGGACAGAGGTCAAGGTTAAACACTGCTGAGTGCTTTGTTTTGTAACAGACCCCTGGAAAGAGCTACAGGCAGGCCTTGTGGTTATTAGTGATTATGAGTGACACAGATTGACCAGGCAGGACTGGAAGGTATCAGAACCCTGCCATTCACCCCAAGGCAGAGTTGAGTACACAATGAACTTCCTTGGGCAATGGCCAGTCTTCAGCACTGGTATTTTTTAAGTCTTCCCCAGTGAATTTCTATGGGTGAAGAGCATGTAATGTTGAGGACAGGGCAGTTGGAGGGGGGGCACGCCAGTCAGGAGCAATGGTGAGTCCAGGCCAGCTCCCATTCCCTGGAACAAACTCTACAGGAAGCAACCTGGGCAACTTGGAGGCACACCTTTTAAGTAGGTGCCCTCAGCTGCCTACCTCTTGGACCTGAGACCCTTACTCGGGCAAAAGAACTCAGGGTTCTCTTAGGAGAGTGCCCTATGTGTAACATGTTGAAAAAGGAGGCCAGGAAGGTACAGGTGTAACCCACAACCATGGTGTGACAGCAGGGGACTCACTCCCAGTGTGACAGCAGGAGACTCCCTGGGTAGAAGGTGACTACCCTTCATGAGAGTGCTGTCATGCTCACAAATCTTGCCCACCCCTCCTCTAGCCTCACACCCCCATTACAGAGGCAGGCTTCCAAGGAGGACACACAGGCCCTCACTAGCCCCACCATCAGAGGGAGACAGAGACACGCCTGCCTCCCCTCCCCCACCGCAGAAGCACTCCATCTGTGTGTGGAGGTTTTCTGGCAACATGCTCTTAAAAACAATGGCTCACTCAGCATCCCCAGTCACGACTCCCCTCCCTCGGTCCTGGAGGAGCCCCTGTAATTGCTGAGGTGGCAGGTCTGGGTAAACTGAGGAGATAACCTGCCCTCCCTCCCGGCTGAAGGGAACTCCAGAGAGGTCAGCAGTGCTAATGAAAGACTCTTGCTTCCCCTTGTTCCCCAGAGGTGGCCCACCTGCCTCCCCATCTCCAATTCTGTCACCTCTCCAGCAGCTGCAGTCAGTATCCAGCGGCCTCTGAGTTCAGAGCAGATGGGTCTACTCCCTCCAAAACTCATGGGGTGCCTGGCTGCCTGGGAACTCCCAGACTTCCCCCAAAATAGTTCCCTGCCAACCCAGCTGGAGACTCCCACCTTCCAAGCATCTGCTTGGAAGTGGGGTGTCATGCCCTCTCCTGGGGATGCACCTGCAGTGAGTAGCAGGTAGATGAGGTCAGTAGTGAGCATGCTTGCTGAGGAGGGGGTAACAGCAGCACTCAGGTAGTGGGAGATAGAAGACAGTGTTCAGGGACCTGCTGAGAGAGGCCAGGCTGAGGCAGCCAGTTCTCGGATGTCTGGCTTCTTACTCGGTACCTGTGTGCCGGTCTTCTGTGCTGTGTGTACAGTTCTAAGCACTTTGTAGCTATTAACTCTTAGCTGATATGCTCTGCAAGTAAGCAAGAAAACAAGCAGAGAAGTCAAATCACTTGGTTGAGATCACAAAGCTCCTAAGTGGCAGAGGTGGCCTCAGTCTTAACCACCATGCCCTGTTCACCTTCCAGGTATAGAAACTGACGTCAGGATTTTGCCCAAGCTCAAGGTCTAGGTCAGGGTTTCAACCACACCTGAAATACAGGCATCTTTGCCATTCCTTCAGATTCCATTCATTTGCCCAACTGCGAAAGCTATTCTTTGCCGTATGTGGAGACCCAGAGCTAAGAAGACAGCAGCTTGACCTTATGAGCATCCAGTTTGCTGACTGAGTCTGCCTCCTCAGACTCATCTGGACCTTGCAGGACCAGGTTATTGAGAGCAGCAATTCGGGGGTTCAGTCACCAGCTGACCCATTGCCTAAAAATGCCCGCATACTTCGGTGTCTCCTTTGCAGTGTGGGGACACAAATTGTAGTGAACCACAGGATCCACAAGGGCAGATGAGTGATGGTGTGTGTGTTCTGGGAGCATTCAGTGACAGGGCAGAGATAGGAGTGGAGGTGACATGGCATTGGAGGCAGAGGCTTACCTGAGTGTACCAGGGATGATTACGGCAGAGGTGATTGTGGCTACATTGGAGATGGTGCTAGTGCAGCTGACGACAGAAGTTAGAATATTGGTGGTGGTGACAGAGGGACAGTGGCCATGAGGATGATGGTTTAGTACTTGGGGTGATGGGGGAATAACGAGGATGGAGCTAATGGATGCAGTGATGGTGTTTTGCTGGGATGATGGACACGGGCTGAGGATGCTACTGTTCATTGCCTGCTAGAGTCAGGGAAGACTGTGTTGCTGGTAGTCATGGTGATGGCTCACTAGCATGAATGGTAGGGGAATGGTGGTGGCAGTAAAAGCAGGAGTGGTGCAGATTGCGGTGGTGCTCCTGGTGGTGGCGGTGATGTGGATGGGTGGCCTCGCTGTTGTTCGTGGCCTCAGAGGTTGTGGTGGTAATGGCAATGGGATTGAGGCTAATCTTAATAGTGGGTGTGGAGATGGCGGATTCGGTGAAGACTACGGTGGGGATGGAGAGGAGGATGGTGAAGATAGCTATGGAAACGGTAATGGCAGAGATGGAGCGGCCATGGTGAGTGGTGATGGGAGGGCTGGGCGTGGCGGAGAGGATGGCGGTGGGGATGGGATGAGAATGGTGAATATATGATGATGGCAGAGGTTGTTAGAAGATTGGTGGAGATGCTTAGAAGATTGGGATGGGGTCATTGGTGACTGGGTGACTATTCAATCACAGATGTCCCTCGCCCTGGTCCTTGTCCCCATTTGGAAAATGCACAGTGTCTGTCAGTGTGTCACCACTACCTGCTCCTCTAGAAGCAGGCAGTTGTCTAATCTCATCCCTGAAGCCTCTTGCCCTCCTCCTCACTCTTCTTACAGACAATCATGCTCAGCT
Organism: Cricetulus griseus; assembly: GCF_003668045.3. NCBI lineage: Eukaryota > Metazoa > Chordata > Mammalia > Rodentia > Cricetidae > Cricetulus > Cricetulus griseus. Next base: position 14,298,550 of record NC_048599.1, read on the forward strand.
ATCGAGAGCATCCCTACGGATCCGAATCCTGGATGTGAATGACAATCCCCCGGAGCTGGCCACGCCCTACGAGGCAGCTGTGTGTGAGGATGCCAAGCCAGGCCAGGTACCCGGAGGGACTTAGGACCAGGGCTGCTGTCATGCCAGAGCCCCCAACTCCCTCTCATTATGTATCCCACCCCTCCCCACCCTACAGCTTATCCAGACCATCAGCGTGGTGGACAGAGATGAGCCCCAGAGTGGTCACCGCTTCTATTTCCGCCTGGTACCAGAAGCACCCAGCAATCCTCATTTCTCTCTGCTGGATATCCAAGGTGAGCCACCACCCCCAGGGTGCATAAGGGAGGGGCCCGGTGCATTGCCTTCCTCCTCTGTGGAAGCAAAGACCCCATGAGAGCCAGAGCTGGGTCTAAGGTCGCAGAGCATGAGCCAGGTCATGACTGAGGAACCAGGGTGTGGGTTGGCAGAGAGAAGGGATGCATCCCAAGGGCAGAGAATGGCAGTTGGAATGATCCTAAAAGAGCATCCAGAGGAACAGTGGGGCAGGCATTAGAGACAGTCCCTGAGCTGAGTGACAGAGGAAGGCAGCATTGAGCACACACTTGCACACCTGATTCAAAGTGCCCCCAACTCATGTCCCTTGTGGCATCCTCACAGACACAATGAAGGGTGGTCCCCCCAACCAGTGGTCTCAGAGGAAAATGCCCTGCGTGGTCCTTCATGGCCCATTCCTACTGAACCTGTCTGGTCAGTTCACATATAAACTTGGGGGTTTCACACCCACTCCTAAGTGTACACACACACACACACACACACACACACACACACACACACACACCTGTCTCTATATAATATAGGTGTTCTTTGACTCAGTCTCCCCGCTGCAGAAGCAAATTGCTCACGTGCCTGAGCTGAGTTCTTCATGATACCGCACTCCACTCCCGCCACGTTCCCGTGAAACTGACATTGAAATCTTTAAAAACAAAGCTGAGGGAGGCAGACTGTCAATGAACAGGAGTGAGGACCCCAGGAGGCAGCCCCGGCTCAGCTAAGGGCTCTCCACGACTGCCTGGCAGCTAGCTGTCCCTCTCTAAGCCTCAGTTTCAGTATCTGAAAATGGGGCTAATACACACCACCTCAAGTGACCGAGTCCCCCGAGGGAGGAGGGCTCCTGGGATGGATGGCAGACCCCGAGCTCTCCCTTTCTCTTAAGCACTGTTGAGACACAGTCTCTATGTGGCAAGCTCTGCTCTGGGTCCTGGAAATACAATGACAGATGGGAGAGAATCTCCGCCCTCGTGGAGTTCATGTTCCATTGAAGCAAGTCAGGAATTAAACAAATCAATAATACGTCAGGCGTGATGAGTGGCCAGGGAGGAAGGACAGCATAGCCGTGTTCCTCAAGACTCTGGGCCTTGCTTAGTTTGTTGTCAGCCTTTGGGTTCCCAGAGCAAATCTGGCACCTTGGAGGTGTTCAATAAAATGTGTGGCATGAAGCTGTCTTCGAAAGGTACTGTAGGGGAGACTCTCTGAATAGGCATTGAAATGGATGAGGAGCTGGCTCAGTAGGTAAAGTGTCTGCTGTGCTAGAATGAGGACCTGAGTTCAAATCCTTGGTACCTGTGTAAGCTGGGCATAGTAGCATGTTTCTATAATCCTGACACTGGGAGGCAAGGACAGGAGGATCCCGAGAAACTTGCTAGCCTAGTCTAATCAGCGAGTTCCAGGCCAACAACACCCTGCCTCAGAAATTAAAGTGGAAAATGATAGAGGAAGATACGTGACACTGACCTCTGCTTCTCACGCACAGGCAAGTGCACCACATATACGTGCTCACACAAGTATATACCACACACACACACACACACACACACACACACACACACACACACTTACACATACGCAAATAAATAGAAACTAAAAGCAACTGGGAGTGAGCCACACAGATAACCAGAGTGAAAACTGGTGGCAGAAACAGCAAGTTCCAAACAAATGAAAAACAGGACTGGAAAGGGCTAAGTCAAGAGGCATGGTGTGGGGGTGGGGGTGGGTAAGATCATGTTGGCTCCTTCTGGTCTTAGAACAGGCCTGGGGCCACTCCCAAGAGTTTCAGACCCTACCCACTACAGGGAGAAGCCTTAAGGCCTGAAGTCAAACCCATCTGTGTTTCCAGGGGCCACATTAAGAATCTTTACCACCCAGTGCCTCTACTCTGACACCTGACCCCAGAGGACAATGATGGCAGCTAGAGCTGGACCCTGGAGCCCCTGCCGTGTCTTGCATTAGCCCCTCTACTAAGGGCAGGGGCATGGCTGTGATAAAGGCTAAGGCTGTAGGAGGAACTGGGCTATTTAAATCTTTTTGGAAGCAATTCAACAACCAATACAGCTCAGCCCACACATCCCTCTCTTGGTTCCCTGAGCTGGCACCCATGGACATAATCAGTCCTGTACCTGCCTCTCCAAGTTCAAAGGTCTTAGGAACTCTGGGGCGTGAGGCACCACCCCTGCTGCTCCTCCTAGTTAGGGGCTTCCAGAGCTCCCTTTTGGGGTGGTCCTCTAGTGCAAGCTTTGGGGACAGGGTAACCTTAGTCTGATGAGGTCAGAGAAGCCATGGAAAGTCCCTTCCTCCAGTCCTTCACCCCTTACTTCCCTCAATGTGCCAACCCCCCACCTCCTCATCATATAAATATCTTAGGTGACAAGCGGCTACCCCAACCCATCTGCTTCTTTGTACAAATGTGTAGCCAGTTTGGAAATGTGATTTATAAATATTGCCTTTGCAGCCAGGGATTGACGCTGATGGATGTCGGGCCAGATGGATGGATGCTACTCCCGGGCACAGGTCCCACACAGAAGGGTGGGGCAGGCCTAGGGTGGTCAGTGGCTTCCCAGAGAAAGGTAGCTGAATGGGGTCAGGACAATACCCCGGGAATCCCCCTCCACTGGGCAGAGGTATGGCAGGGCTCTGAGCGCTCAGAACATCTGGCTGCATAGTGGGAGACAGTAACCCTGAGACAGGATCTCTGTCTTGCTTGGCAGTTGGAGGCTGGGCCAGGGCCAGCCGCTCACTTCTCAAATCTGTCTACTTCTCTCTGCTGCCACTACTGCTATTGTCTCACAAACACACCACCGCTTCCAACCTGCAGTCCATGTCAATGCCTGCATTTTCCATTATAAGTGTCCTTGGCTACCAGGAAGGTTCAAGCCAGGACAGAAACCATGTCTATCTTATTCACAGCCATGTCTCCAGGGGCTGGAATAATCCTGACATATAGAGAGTGCTCCGTTCAGATTTACTGTGGAATGAATGGGTGATGCTTCCCTGGGTCACTTCTTGATTTAAAGCCCACGAATCAATGGCCTCCTGTTGCGTTTCAGAAAGTAGCTCAAGTTCCTTACGAAAACTGGCCTGCTAAACTTCCCAGGACGGGCTCTGCCTCCCTCCAACCACAGGCTGTGCCCCGGCCTCAGCACCAGCGCACGGGCTGTTCTCATTTCCTGGACTTGGACTTGTCCACCTAGGATGAACTTCCACTGGGACATCTGTCACTTATCCCCAGAAACTCTCCCAGAATCCCCAAGCACGGTCAGGTCCTCTCAGTGTTCTTCCTACACTGGCCCTTCCCAATGCTCCCGTGGTTTGTAATCCTAGACAGCAGAGCTGTGGGCTCCTTCACTTAGCGTTTGCCTCACACATTAGCGTCTGAGCTCTGATCCAGGCAATGGCTGATTTAGCTCTCCTTTGTTTCCCTTCAGCAGCCAGCAGGCAGCCTAGCTTGCAGCAGTTAATGAAGAGCTTCCGAAGGAAGAGAGACAAAGAGGAAGGGAAAGAGGAGGGGGAGGGAGGGAAGGAAGGAAGGAAGAGGATTGGTAGATGGAAACGAGGGAAGATGAATGAATGCTGTTGATGGTGGCGGGAGGAGGGTGGGTGGACAGGTGAGGGGTGATGGGTGGGTGGACAGGTGAGGGGTGATGGGTGGATGGACAGGTGAGGGGTGATGGGTGGGTGGACAGGTGAGGGGTGATGGGTGGGTGGACAGGTGAGGGGTGATGGGTGGATGGACAGGTGAGGGGTGATGGGTGGGTGGACAGGTGGGTGATGAAGAGTGGATGGGGAGGTGAAATACAGGGGGCGGAAGCATAGATGAATGGTGGGTGGGTGAGTGCTGGAGGATGGAAGATGGTTAGCAGACAGAGGGTAGACGGATGGACGCTGGAAGGGGGACGAATGTTTGAGGACTAGGAAACTGATGGGTAGATGGATCTGTGAATGGGTGGTAGAGGGAGATGTATGTGTATGGGTGGACGGATGGTGGAGAGTGGATGAGGTCTAGAGAAGGACGGATCTGTGGGTGATAGAGAGTAGATGGATGAGGGAAGGTGGATGTGTATACATGGACGCTTGAGAACGGATGGGTAGGTAGTCTGTAGAGGAATGATGGAGGAGAGAGAGATTGATGGATGGCTCTATACATGGGTGCTGGATGAATGGACGGGTGGGTGAATAGGCAGACAGATGGACAGATGATGAAGAAACAAGTCTCTATTCTTTTATTTTAGTGTGTGTGTGTGGTGTGTGTGTGTGTGTGTGTGTGTGTGTGTGTGTGTGTGTACATGAGTGCAGGTACTGGTGGACATCACAGGCATGAGATCCCCTGGAGCTGGAGTTACAGGCAGTTGTGAGTTACCCATTGTGAGTGCCGGGAACACCGGCCTCTACAAGAGCAGTATATGTCCTCTTAGCAGCTGCGCCATCTCTCCATCCCCATAGTCACTTCTTTCAGAGTTTTTAAAGTGACATTTATTTATTTTGTGCCCTGAGGGGAGAGGGGGAGGCAAGCCACATGGCGTTAGAGGTCATAGGATAACTTGTATAAGTTGGTTCTCTCCACCCACCATGTGGATCCTAGGGTTGGAACTTGAGTCATCAGGCTTGCTGAGCCACCATGCCAGCCCCACAAGTCACTTCTAACTGAGACTCAGTTTCCACATACACCAAGGGAGACCCTTCCCTAGCCCTGACTAGGGGAGCTAAATGTGTGTTTCAAATGCCCACAGGCTAATATATGAGAAGCGTCCAGCTGGTGCCAATGCAGCCCCACCCTCCACCCCCTTCTTCGCCCTCTGCACTTAACCTTCTCTCTTCCCTGGCGGTAGGCAGTGTTTTCTTAGCCTGAACTGCCTCAACCTTCAACAGAAGACTCCAGAGGCCAAGCCAGAACTCAAGGAGCTGGCCCATGGCTGCCACTTAGCCCAAGAGTTGTGGTCCCTTCAAACTTTGTTCTTTGAGACTAGCATAGGGCCAGGCTCCAGCTGGCCAATAGTGGAGAAACAGGCACACATTTGCTTCTTACAAGGTAACAAGTGCTGCCGCAGAGCTGTGCGTGGCATTGGAGCCATAAATCCCTCCTTCCCAGGGAAATGGAGAAGAGGTGATACCTTGCTGGAACATGATGGATGGGGAATTTGCCCAGGCAGGAAGGCAGAGAGGATGCCCCAGATAGCAGAGCCTTGCAGAAGCAAGGCAGGGACATCCAGACAGGGAGTAGGTGTGGGGTGCGGCACGTGGGAAAACTATTAACCAGCGTTTATGAGGAATTGTGAGCTGGAGATGATTGTATTCCAATCTCACTGCTAGGTAAGACCCTGGTTCTGTTTGCTGATGAGGGCATTGAAGACGGAGCAGGCTTGTGCACGATGCACACGGTGTTACTAACACTTGCATGGAAATGTTCAAATGTACATAAGAGTGGGTAGAATAAGACATTGAACCTTGTCACATCTGGACATCTGCCCACCTCCTATGTGTGTTCAAGGTCATGAATCAGTCTTCCCAAGGGCTCTTTCTTCATCATTGTGTCCATGGTAAAGAAAACCAAACTTGTGGAAACCATTGGGGAGCAGGGACTATTGAGAAGCGGTGGCAAGGGGAAACTGGCTCTGTCCTGGGCTGAGATTTCCTTCCAAACTAGCCCCAGGGAGATCTCAGGTTGCCTTGCCACACAAGCATAGGTTTTGTCCAGCTACCTGGGACTCAAAACAATGAGAAGGGACTCTGGGCTCCCAAAGTCTCAGGTGAGAACCCATGGTGACAGCAAAGTTAAGGAGAGTTGGGCCCAGCAGACAAGCAGTAGGTCAGACACAGAGATGGACTGTCAATCCTGGGGCTCTCAGCCCTTCAGACCACCACACTGTGCAGGACTGAGAGGAGTCCCAGAAAGCAAGGGTCAATGCTGCCTGGCACATGTGTGATAGATGTTGAGGAGACAAGAAAAGGAGAGGAAGTGGGTACCATATGTCACTCTATGCTGCCAGAGCAGCTGCCCTTTGCCAGTTTTGCCTGGCCTGTAGCAAGCTCAGTCTGGGCAACAGGCACCACTGTGTGGTTTGCCCCTCTCTCTGTGTAAAAAGTAAAATGTTGGTTAGGGAGACTGAGGCTCTATGGTCCCCTCATGTGACCATGTAGGCTGTGTCCCCAACCTGGAAGCTCAGCTTCTTAATGAGACCTCACACTCCAGAACTTCTGAGTAACACAGAGGGCAGAAAGGCCCCTCAGCCATAGGCACGTACCAGCCCATGTTGCCAGCCACCTCTGATGACCTTGAATTTGTCAAGGTCCAGCAAACCACAACCAAGGACCACAGGACTCCTAAAAGCAGACTGCATTTGAAATGGGAGTAGAATCTGGGACAAAGCAAGCTGTTGAGATCAATGGGGGAAAAAATTGGCATGGCTAAGGCCAGGACCTTGGCCCAGCTGGGGACAGAATCTTGGATTAGCTGAGGACAGTACCTTGGCACAGCTGGGAATAAAAACTCTTAGAGTTGATGAAAACACGCTTAAGACAGCCGGGAACTGAATCCGGGGACAGCCGAGGACACCCATGGGCTCTGGGAGCTCGAGGATCTTCAGCAGCTTGGGCAGAATTGGAGGAGATAAGGGGACAGGTGTGTGAATCCTTGGAGAGGCAGTAGTTTGGGGTTGTGAAGAGGCAGGCCTCAAGGTGGGATCAGGGTGTGGCTGCACTGGGGTCTGGCCCAGCCCTGAGTCACGCACTGCCCATTTCTCCCAAGCAGATAACACAGCTGCGGTGCACACACAGCACGTGGGCTTCAATCGGCAAGAGCAGGATGTGTTCCTCCTACCCATCCTTGTTGTGGACAGCGGGCCACCCACCCTGAGCAGCACGGGCACCCTCACCATCCGCATCTGTGGCTGTGACAGCTCTGGCACCATCCAGTCCTGCAACACCACCGCCTTTGTCATGGCTGCCTCCCTCAGCCCTGGAGCACTCATTGCTCTCTTGGTCTGTGTCCTCATTCTGGTCGGTGAGTCCAAGAGCATCCTACCATTACTGGACCTGGGAAGGGAGCCTCAGTCTGCTTCCACCGCATGAGAATAGGCTGGCTAAAACCATCCCCAGCCTCTGCTTGCACCTTCTGTGGGAAGTCTCTGAAGTGCAAATGGTGGCCCACTTGGGACAGTTCATGCAATGCTCCTCCCTGGTGTTAAAAACCACATGTATAGCCCAGGCTGGTGGCTCATTCCTGTAATCTCAACACTTGGAAAGCTGAGGCAGGAGAATTGCTGCAAGTTAGAGGCTATCCTGGGCTATGTTTTAAGTTCCAGATCAACCTGGACTATAGAATGACACACCTTTTTTTAAAAAAAAAAGAAACAGGGAGCTGAGGTCTGGCCTAATTGGTAGAGTGCTTGCCCAGTGTACAAAGCCCTGGGTTCGATCCCCAGTACTGCATAAATCGAGGGTGATGGCACAAGGCTGCGATCCCAACACCTCAGAAGTAGAGACAAGAGTATCAGAAGTCAAAGGTCATCTTTGGCTATTTAGGGAGTTCGAGACAAACCTATTGGACATGAAACCTTGCTTCAAAGAGGCGGGGGTAATGGGGAATAGCAAGCATATTTTTTCAATTCTCTTGTCTAGTGCCCTTATTTGTTCTCCATAAAGAGAAGCAGGGTTGAATGGCCAGGTGTATCAACCCATTTCTCAGATGAAGAAACTGACACAGGTTAAGTCTCCTTAGTCTGTGTCTCCACCTCTAACTTTGCCACCTGCCAGGAAATAAAACTGGGACACCTTAGGGCACCTGGGACAATGTCTTTAGACACTGTGGACACTGGTAACAAAAGCCATTTGAACCCATGTCCCTTGTGAAAAGAGATGTGAACAGTCTTTGACTGCTGTCACACCCAAGTGCTGACTGTAGACAGAACAGCCAGAGCTGGGAGCTCTCTGGAGACCATGCTCGCCAGCCCTGCCCAGTCCATCAGGAGATGACAACCCCCATTGTGCTGCCCATCCTCCAGTGACCTCTGCACCCCTCAGATCCCTGCAGAGGCTCTGGACAGACTCTGTCTAGCCAGGAGTGCAGCCCCCTCCCTCCCCACCACAGCCCAGGGCTCAGAAACCCTTTTTCCAGAGGGTGCACTTTACAGCGGTTTCATTTTCCGAAGCAGTGCAAACAAATTTCTGCCTAATTGCCCACAAACGAAGAAAGTGCACATCAGTGCTCTAAAGGTGACGGGCGGAATCACTGATCAGGGCTGGCACATCTGTTGCCCGCCGCCCGCAAACCCCGCCATCTGCTCTCATGGGCATCCCCTCCACAGCCCCAGGTCTCCAGCTCCAAACGCTGTCCATCTATCTTCCCCACTTCTCTCTTGATGCCCTCTTTCCCTCCAGCCCTCCCTCAAGGCCTGTCTCCAGCCCCCACTCCCTTCCCTGTTGTAAGCTACCAAGTTAGGTGGTGAGCTCTTACCCCTGCTGTGGCCCTCACAGCTGGCTCTGGCCACAGGCCTGGCTGCATCTGTCAGGAGCCCCAAGAAGCGTCTAAACCCTGCCACAGTGCTTGGCATGTGTCTGTCCATCCATGTATCCACCCATCTATCCACCATCGTTTATTTACAGATCCATCCATTGAATCCCTCTCAGGTGCCGGACTGTTTCCACAATAGGATTCATCACTGAGCAAGAGATTTTTTTTTAATTCACTCTTGGGGCTGGAAAGATATCTTAGCAGTTAAGAACACTGGCTGCTCTTCCAGAGGTTCCATTCCCAGCACCCACATGGCAACTCAAAACTGTCTGTAACTCCAGTTCCAGGGGATCTGACCCCTCTTCTGGCACTGACCAGCACTGCACACATACAGGCAAGCAAAACACCCAAACATAAAACAAACTAAAAATCATTTTTTTTTTTGATTTTTCAAGACAGGGTTTCTCAGGACTGGAATGTGGATGAACCTCCAGGCTGGAGGTGTTAGAGGGAAGTTAAAACCATGGGCCTTCGGGACAGTGGCAAGCAAGCGAGGGAGTGTTAGGGAGGAACAGGTCTTGAGAAGACTGGGAGCTGGGGGACCTGGCTGTTTGGAACTAGCTCTTGTAGACCAGGTTGGTCTTGAACTCACAGAGATCCGCCTGCCTCTGCCTCCTGAGTGCTGGGATTAAAGGCATGCGCCACCAAGGCCCGGCTTAAATAACATTTTTTATTTCACATATGTATATAACATATCTGGATTGCATCTACCCACAAACCCCCAGACCTTCCCTACATGTCCCCTTCCCACCCTCAAGTCCTCTTTGTGGCTTCACTGTAATAACCCAGAGTCCCGTTAGTGTTGCCTGCATGTGTGGCTGTCTACTGGGGCCTACCAGTGACCACACCCCTGGAGAAAAATGGCTCTTCCTCTCTCAGCTCCGGCAAATGTAGCTTTAGGACTAAGGGTGAGACCTTGCTGGCCCCGCCCTTATCCTTGCTGGAATGTCTGTCCACTGGTTTGATCTTGTGCATCTCACGGCAGCTGCTGAGAGTGACAGCCAAGTCTAGAAGACAGCATGTCACAGCGCCCCTCCCTGTCATGTCACAGCGCCCCTCCCCGTCCTCCGGCTCTTACATTCTTTCTTCCCCCCTTTCCATCAATGTTCAGCCCTGGTGGAGGGAGATGACCAGAAGGGTGCCTTCAAGGCCTGGGTGGATGAAGAGAGATTCTGAGGTCAGCCAAGGGGACTGGAATGTGGATGAGCTGCTCCTGGCTGGAGGTGTTAGAGGAAGAAATGGGAAGCATAGAATTTCTGGGTGGACAGAGGAGGGCAAGGGAGGAAGATGGGTGGCCTTCAACCTTACAGCGTCTAGAGCTGGGTGGCCCCCAAACCGGGTGTAAATCTTAGGGAGCTCTTCTGGGCAACCCCAGTGGGAAGCCCACTGGGTGCCTTCAGCCTAGTATGTAAATCTTACAGCTCTTCTGGGCAGTCCCACTAGCCGTGCAGTTTGCATGCCTCCCGAGACAAATAGCTCACCACCTACCCTGAGTGTCACAGCTCTCAGTTCTCACTGTAAGAAATAGGAAACCTGGGGAACTTTGAGGGGCTATGAAGCTCCGCTGTCGGGTTAGGGGGATGGAGGGAGGCCAGGAAGCGCGCTGTGCTGAGTTCAGCCCTCACCACTCTGTCTCCCGCCCCCACCCCCGTCCCCGCAGTGCTGGCTCTGCTGATCCTCACCCTCAGGCGTCACCACAAGAGCCACCTGAGCTCGGATGTGGATGAGGACATGCGAGACAACGTGATCAAATACAACGACGAGGGCGGCGGCGAGCAGGACACCGAGGCTTATGACATGTCAGCGCTGCGGAGCCTCTACGACTTCGGGGAGCTGAAGGGTGGCGACGCGGGCGGGGGCGCGGCCAGTCCCCCCCAGGCCGCTTCCTCCTCCGAGCGCCACTCGCTGCCTCGGGGGCCGTCGAGCCCCGAGCCGGACTTCTCGGTGTTCAGGGACTTCATCAGCCGCAAGGTGGCGCTGGCGGACGCGGACCTGTCGGTGCCGCCCTACGACGCCTTCCAGACCTACGCGTTCGAGGGCGCGGGCTCGCCGGCCGCCTCGCTCAGCTCGCTGCACAGCGGCTCCACCGGCTCCGAGCAGGACTTCGCCTTTCTCCGCGCCTGGGGCCCGCGCTTCCGACCGCTGGCCGCGCTCTACGCCGGTCACCGCGGAGACGACGAGGCCCCGGCCTCCTAGCCCCGGCCCTGCCAGTCTGGCAGCGCGGCCCGACGGGAGGGGACCTGCATGGCCCCCGCGCCGCGACACGCCCCCAAGGGGTGAAGCCTGCGAGGACTCAGGGGTGCGGGGTGGTGACCGACGTCAGGAGAAGGGAGGGGAACCTGGCCTGCGCGGCCCTGGGGTTGGAAGGGACCGCGGAGGGGCAACCCGGTGCTGGGAAAGGACCCGAGAGGAGGAGAAAGCAGAGGAGGACTCTGCTGCCATGCCCGCCCCAGGGCTTTCTGGCGTCCAAGTAAAGATGAAGGAAGGGCTGTCCATTTACTAAGCGCCTACTGTGTGCTGGGAGCTACCCAGAGAACGATTGCATTGTTGTTGAAAATATGAGGCGGAGTCCCACAGGTGCCAGATGGGAAAGCCCCAGAGAAGTGGGTGTGACCTGCCCGGGGACACCCAGACAGCAAGTGGTGGAGCCTCTGGCACTGACCAGCTGCCTGGACAAGTCACCTCATTACTCTGGGCCTCAGTTTCCTCATCTGTCAAATGAGGTTAATAACAGCGCCTACCTCGAAGATTTGAGAGGATGAGAAGGGGTCATGTGTCAAGTTGTTGGGCAGGGCCTGGCACAGAGTAGGTGTTCAATAAATGTTCGCCTTTGTTACTATCCTTATCCTTGTGGTTACCGGAAGCCGGGTGTCTGAACTCACTTTCTCACCCTTCCTCTGCTGCATTCCACCATCTCCAGGGGAAGAGGAATTGATCCCAGCTGTCAGCCCCTGGCCCTCTGAAGGGAAACAGATGTGCCTAGCAACTGCAGAATCTCCCTGCTTTGGGGGCTATATCAGAATGAGCCCCCTGGCAAGGATGCTAAAACAAGCTGAGCTTGGGTAGGAAGAAAAGGCTGTGCACAGTGGTGGTGTTACTTGTTGTGGGAGCTGGGTTCCTTCCCTCTCTAGGTTCCAATTTAAGATTCCCCTGAACTGGGCATAGTGACACAGACCCGTAATCCCAGCAGGAGGAGCAGAAGCTCAAAGACACCCTCAGCTACTTGATGAGTTCGAGGGCAGCCTGGGCTACATGAGACTCTATTTAAAGACAATGGCTGTCTTCTGTCCTCCCTGCCTCCCAGCTCCCCTGGGGTGGGTGGCTCAGTGATTACCCACAGGCCTGGTGTGAATTCCAGCTCCTGAGAGCTGGCCACCCTTCACCCAGGCCCTCTACTGCTGAAGCCTCAGTTTGCTTAGCTGTAAAGCAGGTGGGGATGGGGCTAAAAAGGAGATGGTGGATGCTGAGCTCCAATCTCAGTGCCTCCCTGACATGTAAGAAGTACTCAGTAAATGATCCTTGGTTACCTTGTCACCTTCTCAGGGAACTCGCTCCCATTCCTTCTCACCAGGCCAAAAGGTCCATGGTGGTGATGCAGAGGTAGCTGGTGTGACCTGAATGCCACCACGCATTCTGCCCTAGTTTAGAGATCAGGTAACAGGTTCACAGCAACAACATACCCAAAGTTACACAGATAGGTAGCTCTATTGTTGTTGTTGTTGTTATTGGGGGTACATTTGTGTGTGTATGTAACACATCCCACATACAAAGAAGACAACTTTCAGGAGTTGGTTCTCTGCTTCCACGGTGGGTTCCACCCACTCAGGTGGCTAAGCACTTTTACCCAATAAGCCATCTTGCTGGCCCTGATAAGTAGTTCCTGCCTTCCAGTAGCCGAAGGCCCAGGAGACAGAGACAGAGGCCACTAGCAATAACACCTTTGATGAAGCAGACTGAACAGAGCAAAGCCCCCGGAGTACAGGAGGGAGAGTGGATAATTCCTGGGGCCTGATGGGTCTTGAAGCATGAGCCTGAGATGGATGAGGTGGCCAGGCAAGCGAGAGCATCCCAAGGGGCACACAAGCATCTGCAAAGGCTGGGTTGGGTAGGTTGCAGAATGAGACTGCTTCAAGCAAGGCAGATGGTTCCCTGAACTGGCTCACCAGGGGGAGGAGGAGGCTGAGGCAGAGAAGGCTGTGAGAAGATCCTGAAGGCTGGACTAAGGAATCTGCAGCTTTGCTCACCTTGAACCTCCGTGAAGGAGGCCCAGCCTGCAAGAGCTGGAATTCACACCAGGCCCATGAGTCACCTAGGAGACTGGGAGGGAATTCAGGAAGCCACTATTGTCTTACAATCACAGCTCTACAGACATTTATCCACCTTCTGAGGACCACTGTGGTGGCTGATGGCAGGGACATGGGTGGTGAATGAGGCAGGGATCTGAGAGTCACATTCTTCCTACAAGGGACCCTCAAGGTGACTATTTCAAGGTCACCCAGCTGTTAACAGCTGAGACAAGGCAGGACCTCTCACCCCAAGCCTGTTTTGTACACACACACACACACACACACACACAGTTGCGTTGACTGATTCTGATCCTCTCAAGCAGGGAGATGACCTGTTTAGAGGGATACAAAGTCACGGGTCCAAACCCTACACATGACCTGACTAGGTCACAGAGTGAAAGGGCTGGACAGGAATAAAGAATCCCACTGATCCTGACTCACCATCTGGGCCTCCTGCTCTGCTTTCTGCCTGCTGTGTGACTTTGAACAACTTGCTCATGCTCTCTGTACCTCTGTCCTCTTACCCATCAGAGCGCACGAGTTGTTCAGACAATGACTCTACCAGGTGATGGTGAGGTCAAAATGCAATTGTAATATCCAACAATGAACACTTCCCCAAAGTTAGCTCAAACCAATGGGGTAACTTCAGTGTATAGATGAGGAAACCAAGGCACAAAGAGAAGATGACTTGGTCCAAGTTGAGCAGGTTAAAATAAGTGAAACTGTCAGGCTTAAAGATGTGCACTCCGGCTGGGCATGGTGACACACGCCTTTAACCCCAGCACTTAGGAGGCAGAGGCAGATGGAGCTCAATGAGTTCGAGGTCAGCCTGGTCGACAAAGTGAGTTCCAGGACAGCCAGGGCTAATACACAGAGAACCCAGTCTGGAAAAAACAAAAACAAAAAACAACAACAAAAAAAAAAGAAAAAAAAAAAAGGTGGGTGCTCTGGTGTGGTACCACCTGGTGGGCAGCCCTGGAACTAATGCCACATCATCAACCCTCAGCATGTCCTGACCTATCCAAATGTCACCATCCATGTAACACTGCCAACCTACCCAGTCTGTGGTCCTCAAGCCTCTGGTGATTTCTCCTGGTTCTGGGTTGGGGTTGCAAGGAAAGGTACCCCCAGCCCCTTTATCCCAGCTGCTGCCTAGTTCTTGCTTCCCCAAGACCCCGAGGCATCCCATGTGTTCAGTCCCTTCCCGGGGTCTACAGAGTGCTCACACCAAGCACCCTCTGAGTGTCTCTGACCATCTGGGATGACTGTAAAAGATCTCATGGAGTGCGTAGTCTTTGATCGTTTGTCTCACAAGGCCCCTAGGAGTCCCAAATTGTCTGTCTGTTTTAGGAAGAGAATAGTGCCACCAAGCAAGCACCAGGCACCAAAAAATGGCACACCCAACTGGGCCTGGGAGCTCAGAGATGAGGGCCTTCTCATCATAATGTCTGCCCTCTGCACAAGGCCACTAGGAAAATGAAAGACAAACAAAATCCCCTTTTGTTGTCATCTACCTTGTCTCCAACATCATCGTGAGAAAAGACAGTGGGGGTCTTGAAAGAAAAATGGATGTATTAATATAATTGACCAAGAATTCCAGAATCAGGCTGAATGACAGTGATGGTACTGGCCATAGTGATAAGAGCATGCTTATGCAGTACTTGCTGCATGCCTGACTAAGCAACATCGAATGATAAAATATGAATCCATATGAGACTCACTAATTCTGGGCCATGTTTAGCTCTTTACATACCGTGACCTGTTCCATTTGAAAGTGTGGTTCTTTTGAGCCCAGTTTTACAAAGCTGATATAAAGAATCCCAAGCTCATGAATGAGGAAAGCTTACTCAAGCTTAGGTAAATCCCGGGCAGCACATGTAATTCAGTCAATAGGGTGTTCACCTGGCATGCACAAAGTTCATAGTTCTATTCCCAGCACAGGCCTGTAAACCCAGCACTTGGAAGGCAGAGGCAAGGAGGGGATCAGAAAGTCAAGATCATTCTTAGCTACACAAGAAGTTCAAGGCCAGCTTGTGCAACATTCAGACCTGTCTCAAAAGAACAAACAAAAAGAAAAAGGGAAGAAAAGAAGGGAAGGAGAAGGAGGCAGGAAGGGAGGAATTAGTTCTGTACAGGAACTAGACAACGTGAAACACAGGACAGAGAAGCAGCCGAGGTGAGGAGATGGTGCTCCAGAAAGAGGGCAGGTCTAGGAGCAAGATGGAGGTCCACCACCATCCACCACTGGTCTGAATCTCTGGTGTATTACCACTGTTTCCTCACGTGGCCATGAACACAAAGCAGAGAGAGAGGGAGGCAGCCTGAGCACCACAGGTCAAGATCCAACGCCTGCCTCCCTGACTCAGGCAACTCAGAGAGCCGGCTGCTGTCACAGGGGGCGGCTCAGCACGGCATCGCATCCGTCAGCCAGCCGTCATCACCGCCCACCCCTGGGTCACGATTCAGCAGCTCCACTTACCTCCTGCCAGCCAGCATGCTCCAGCCAGCTCTGTCACTGGCCGCTGAGCATTTTGCAAATGTGGCCCTGTCAGCCCTGGGTTGAAGTGTGAGTTCACGCTCCAGTGGCTGCAGGAGAATGCTGGCACAGGAAGCTCTCACACAGTGCACCCTAAGACATGTTCCTGCCTGTGTCTGCCATGCCAACATGCATGTGCACCACTGAACACACAGAGGATGTCCTGTAGGTCTGCAAATGCAATCACAGGCCAGCATGTTATGTATGCCGTGGGGGCAAGCATTCATGTGTGCATTTGTTTACATACAAGGCATGCAATGTATCCACATTCTCAAGCTCATGTGCACTTGTGTGTCACTGGGTCTCTTCAGCCAGTGAACGCATTTTCCCATTCAGGCCACACCCCGCATGTATGTGTCACCTCCACAAGCTCCCATCAAAGGCATTGTATATGTTGCCACATGAGGAACACATATGCCCACTTGTCTGTGTACACAAGAAAGCATGTGCAGGTTTGGGGCCTCAGTTACAGGCCACAAAGTCAACCTCACAGTATTAGTTGTATTGATGTGTGAAGTGAGCATCATACATGTGCCTGATCACATACATGCCCTCCAGGTACTCAGAAGGACTCTAGGCATGCACACACCCCCAGTCCCACATACCTGGGGTCTCTGCCACCCTGTTGTATGTCCCTCACTTTTGGATACCTCATTCTCATATACCCAAGCTCCTCTGCCCATGTACACTTTCAAAGGTGGCCATAGTTCATCCACAGCCAAGATCCTCAGCTCCTGCTCCCAGGCCAGTGTGCCACAGGCAGACACGTGCCTCCGTGGCTCACCTCCCCCACACCACAGAGGCAGATCCCTGGCACATGGGTGCTCACAGCGCCCTGCCCTACCCCCTTGTGTAGCCTGCCCCAGCCCCAGATTGTCAGGTGTGCCTGGGACAGCAGGAATGGCGCCCACACGCAAGAATCACCACTCACGCAGAATCGCATCTGCCGAGGATGCCTCATCTGCTGTGCAAATGATGATTAAATGTTATTGTGTGAGAGAAAGCAGCAAGGAGGGACTCATTAGCTTCATTGTCAGGAAGGGCTACACAGGCCCACCAGCTCCTAACTCTGGGGCTGGCTTAACCCGATGCATGCTGGGGAAGCCTGGGTCTCACGTAGGAGAGGATGACAGACAGAGATCCCAGCTCAGGACCCACATGGATCACAGAGAGCACTGTAGAGGGAGTCCTGAGGCTCAAGAAGCAACTCCCACCTTGTCCCTGTTTCCTGTATGGCTCTATGCCAATCGACTCCTTAGTAATTCCTCAGCCCTACCATGACCCCAGGAACACAGAGGTTCAGGTGCCATGGACCTTCTGGGAACACAGGCTTCCCAGACACATCCCAGAAGGGGAAAGGCTCAAAGTCTGTGGGTTAGTGAGTGCTTTTGGGGGAGGCAAATGCCTGTACAGGCTGCCAAGGTCTGGGCAGCTCCTATGAGGAGCCTTTTATGGAGGATGGGGTGGAGGTGGAGGCATTGAAAGATGTGTGCCGCCGGGTGTTGGTGGCACACACCTTTAATCCCAGCACTCGGAAGGCAGAGGCAGGAAGATCTCTGTGAGTTCAAGGCCAGCCTGGTCTACAGAGCGAGTGCCAGGATAGGCTCCAAAGCTACACAGAGAAATCCTGTCTCCAAAAACAACAAAAAAAAAAAAAATAAAGAAAAGAAGGAAGGAAGAAAGAAAGGAAGAAAGAAAGAAAAGTGTGTGCAAGTGTGCATGCATGTATGTGTGTTGATATGACAGGCATGGCACCAGTGAGCCCTGAATTTCTGGTAAACACGAAGGGCTTGTCTGGCGTTGGTGTCTACACAATGTACTCGGGATAGACTCAGGTAGAAACATTTGCTCCTTGTTTCTCTGAGATGCACATTACACCAGAGCTTCATGTTTCCCTTTGAGAGATCTAGCGCTTGTACACAAATGCGCACTTTTAGAAAGATCACTGCTACTGTGTCTGGGGAAATTAGAAGAAGGGGTTGCGCAGTAAGGATGAGAGGTAACAGGCTTGCCCTCTTCCTTATCAGACAAATCTGTATTTTTTAACCAGTCATGTGAATATCTCTTAACCAAGATCATTACTCCCCAGCCTCTATCACAGCCATTCTTCCCACAGCAGAGTCACAACCAATACTCTATGCAAAACTGACAAGGAGCAAATTCTGGCCATTGTCTAAAGACTGCTGACCCAGGCTTTTGCCTCTTTTTGTCTATGTCTGCCTCCTTTCTGCTGGCTGAACGCAGCTGACATGACCAAAGTCTAGCAGTCACTTTGGGTTGAGGGGACAAAGAGCATATTCAATGACTAGCCAGACTGAAGTAGACTTGGTTCTTTTGAAACTCAAGCCAACCTTCCCATCTCCAGACTTGTTAACCTGAGAGAGAAATCAACCTCTAACATGCTGAAATCACACTGTCAGTTTTGGTGTCTTGTCCCAAACAGCCAAGGGAGACAGACATGCGGATCTCAGAGTGATGAGTTGAGGCTTAAATGGCGTCAGTAGCAGTGGGTGTGAGAAACATTTGGAACAGCCCTGGAGGAGTTCACAGTTGATTGGATATGGGGACTGCCAGAAGAGGAAGGCAAAGGCTTGAGTGACAAGGACAAGGAAGCTGGCTATGAGCCAGGGAACCCAGGACAAGCCTCCCACAGGGGTCAAAGTCAACTTAGTTTGGTTGAGCTAAGTCTGAGGGCCTGCTGGCCAAGAACACAAGACCTGAAAAGTTCAGTGTTGGGGCTCAGCAGAGGGATCCGAAAAGGCAGAAGCTGCCCACTGTATCCACACCTGCGCTCAGTCTGTGAGAGACGTTGAGGGCAAAATCAGAGGCTCTGTACCCTTAGGGACTCCAGGGTCAGGCGGAGGGAGAAGTGCTATTTGGACATCAACTTCTCATGGCTAGCAGAGCAAATGAAGAAAAACAAATGGCAGCACTTCGGATGCAGATGAGGAGGCATGGCGTGTGGGGAAAGGTGGGTGAGGCAAAGCTCCTCTTTCAGAGAATAACTGGGGCTCCTCGTTCTAGGTGAGACTCTCAGAGGCACTGGCTGCTTGCAGGAGAGCATGCTGGGGAAGGAGGGAGATGAGGCAGGAAGACATTCTTGCCTTGGAAGAGAACGGAGTCAGGACTTCCCAGGTACTCGAGGAGAAAGTTAGCCTGGCCATTGTGGAGCCTGGAGAGGGATGGCTTCTGGAAGACTCCAGGAGGAAGCAGAGGAGCCAAAGCCTCCAGTCAGGGAGTTAGGAACTGCAGTCTAAGGGCAGCGGCCACCATGGAACAGACCCCTGTGGAATGGTCTTCCGGGTGAGAAGTGAGCTGAGGGCAAGGCACATCCACACTTCTTGGCCACTGGACACTTTTGCTAGGCTGGTACAACAGAGCCAGTGGCTTAAAAAAAATAGGGAAGTGCCTCATGGCCCTGTCCTGGAGGTCTAGTGGCCTGGAATCCGGGACAATGAGAGAAGCTGGTCCAGGCTTCAGAGCTGCCTTGCAGACAGCCTCTCCCTGGGCCTCTTCCTTCACATTCCTGGACACATCTGAAATACATATGCTTCACACACACACATACACATACACCATATACCACACACACACAACACACACTACACACATATACATACCACACACATATAGCACACATGCACATACCACACAAACCATAGACATATACACTGCACGCATAGGTGCCACATACACATACCACATAGACCACACAAAAACACAAACACACCACATGTACATACACCACACATACCATATACATATAACTCGCCACACAATGCACCTACATGCTACACACACCACATAATATACATACACATACACACAATACACATACCACATATGTAGACACTACACAGACACATACACAACACACGCACAACACATACACAGCATCACACAAACACATTCACTAGTAGCTATTAGTGAACACATATATGCATACAACATGCTTCACACACGTGCACACACCACATGCATCACATCCCAAAACCAAGGGATTAGATGTCCCCTTCCTGACTCTGTAGGGATCTTTACACACATGTACATGCACACAAACACACACAAATATATTACTAAAACAAGCTTTGCTAAAGATTTTTAAGGACTGGTTACGTAGCTCAGTTGGTAGAGTGCTTGCCTAGCACACACAAAGCCCTGGGTTTTATCCCTAGCAACATAGAAGCCAAACATGGCATGCATGTCTGAACCTAAAACATGTGTCATGCACACACACAGATTGCTGAGAGTGTGTACACACAGTCATGCACTGTGCTCACAGGCAATGACGGAGAAGGCAGGAAGCCAGAGCACACGGAGGCAGAGAAGAATGCCCATGTCAGATCGTGTAGAGCTGCAGAGAGACACACAGCCCACGCCCCCAGCCTCATGGAGGGACAGAGGGACAGTAATGTGTACATACCATCCCATGGGTCCTCCAGCACTTGTAAACTCCCAGGTGCACAGTTACATCCTGAGACAGACAACACACCCACACAGCACCTGCCTGGTCCTCCCCAAGGTGTCTATCCTGAGGTGTCTTAGCTTTATGTACCTCAAAACCCAAAGGACAAGGAAGAAAAGATTTCAGGGCACCAGAGCACAGGTCACATTCATGCACAGAACACTGCAACCCACAATGGGTCTCCACCCAAACCAATGTCCCCCCTGCAGAACCCGGAGGTAGCCCCGCTTCCTGGCCAGCCTGCTGATTTCCCAGGAGAGAGGGCTGTGGCCCACATGTCAGCCTGCTGTTTGCCACCATCACAGTGCACTGACATTCAGAGCAGGCGCCGAGATGATCGCATTTAGCTGTAATGTGCCACAGACTGCACTGACATTTGGAAAATATTCCACCTCGGGACCTATTCGACTTCTAGCTCCTTTCTGGGAGGGAACAGAGGCAGTGGAAGGGGGGGGGCAACCAGGGCATATGATGTCTGTCTGTCACGTCCCCAGACCACAGGACCTGAAAACCCTAGAGAACCCCTACTCTCGAGACCCAGGAACTCTGACCACCTACTCTACATTCACCCCAGAGGAGCAGGAATGAGGGGGGCCCAAGGCAGAGATGCAGATTCAAGAAAAGAGGTATTTTCTCAGGAAGAGCTAAAGGAGTCCCTGGGGAGCAGCCACTGAGCACCAGGAATGAGACACATTTTTCCCTTGATGGTTTTGGATCTCAGAGATCAAGCAAGTTGTTCAAGGATTTGAGACCAACTCCACCTGGTTCTAGAACATTCCATGTTGGGTCAGGAAGAGGGTAGATGTCAACCACTCATGGGACCATGATTAGTCTTTTGTCCTTGTCCACCCCCCATCCC